>NC_143252.1:21646212-21949242 GCF_984573655.1 Nuphar pumila | reverse complement strand
CTCATTCTGTGCATGACAATCCATGTGAACTTCTGTGATTTTGTTTTGCTGGGTGCAGCAGAAGTCTAAAATGCAGCTAGAACACAGAGAAATCTGACCATTGCACGTTAGTGCTGGCCAATGGATGCATCAATTATTCATCTTGGTCGGCTACTGGGGACCAAAGATGGACCAGCCAAGCCACGCATTGCACCAGCACCTTAATGGACACATGGGCCTGTCCTTTCAAATTTCTTTAATTTGTTAACCTCTAATTTCTGCAGAGGGAAACACCCACATCCTCTCTTGCAATTAAACCATGTGAAAGGGACAGTTTTAATCTGCCAGTGCAATGAAGGAAAAAAAAGGATCCCATGGACTCTTTGAGCCCTTTAAAATGTAAGGAACATGCATGGTTTGTAGCCATTGGAAAAGGTAGCCAGAGAAGATGGAGCTAAAGTCTAGCATTGCCTTTGCATTTCTGCTATTGGTTCTACTGCAACCAAAGATGTGTAAAGGTTGATGACTTGTCTCAGTTTTAGCAGTGTCTTTTAAATCTGGGTGATGATCTCTTGTTGACTAATTGGTGGTGGATGATGCAGGGGCTCGCTCAATTGAGGAGGTATATGAGATAGACTACAGAGGTCCAGAAACACATTCTTTCTTACCTCCTCCAGACCACTCTCGCGGTGCACCTCTAACAGGTTCCTACTCTTTGCAATGAGACATTACTTTGGCATCTTAGTCATTGGAGATAAAGAAACACATCTAGTTTTTCATATTTATGGTATTTTTACAAGATAACTCTCCTTCCAAACGAAGTAAAGATAAAGTGGTGATTAAAGGACTCTTTTTCGTTTATTTTATCATTAATATTTTTTTAACAGGAAGCTTTCTTTCTTGCAGGAAACAAATCCATGAAACCAAAGCCTCAAAATGTTAATGTCAATGTAAGCTCCCATTCTTCATGCTGCAAATTTCATTCTTTGTTCCAAAAGTTAATTGTGAGAAAGCCCATAGCTCCTGGTTACTACTAAGCAGGATGTGGCTTTTGGCTCCCTAAGTCAAGTTGATCTAATCCCAACCAAGTAGCCCAAGTTGTAACCTTGGTATAACTAGATACAACCATGATTGTTGATATAACTAGTGATTGATGATTTTGCAGAGAAAACAAATTGGTGGAAGATGAAGACCTTATTTAGTACCAAATATATATGGTGGAGCTGGGGGGTGAAAGGTGCGCAGCAACTGCATGATCAGTTTGTATACCGCCCTAATTGGGTAAATACCTCCAATGTAGAAGTGAAAGGCAACAATCTGCTCAAGAAGAAAAACCATATGTACTTTTATCTGTTGATAATATAGTTAGTCTCTAAATATGTGAAGATTGAGACATTCACCTTCAGATCTAGGGAGATATCTATGGCGTTTGTCTGCATAAAGTATACAACCATGTTTATTCAGTTCTCGGCCAGTCCATGATGAATCTCCAAATTTCTAGAAGGCAGCAGCAACAATAACGATCATGGCATAGAATGATATTAGACAAGATAAAACTGTCTATAATGTTTTGGAAAAAAAAACATTGTCTTAGTGCATCATTACTTACCTCCAGTACTTGAACAGGAATACAACATGAAGCTGATCTTAAATCAAATGGCCTCACAAAAGGAAGCAGTCAGCGTTGGTTCCACAAATGTTTTGATTAAATGAAGGGATGTTTGAGCGTTCTATTTAGCTAGAATTTTCAGATCCAAACATAAATTCTAACCCTTGATTAGTGGACTTTAGATTAGGTATATGCTTTACTTACCTGACACAGAGACGTGGATAATTCAAGACATGGAGTGGTTTCCTCGCTCCTCCTAAACTGTAGCTTGAATCCCAAATTCTCCTGGGGGGGGGGGGGTGATCTCATGGAGTGATTGAGATGGGATCCAACATTTTGTTCCCTCGAGGGGGTTTGGGATCAATCTGCTGATACAAATTGGTATTAACCTGATGTACTGATTTGATCGAGTAATTTGGGAGATAATACTGAATGCCAATTTGATACCAATCAACAAATCACCACTTATAACGAAAATATCATGCTAATTCTGAATTCCTGACACACTAAAATCTTTGGCTCTCACCATGCCAGCTCCTTTTCTGTTGTTTCTGCAATAATCTTAAATGTATACTAGTAATCTATCACTGCAAGAGGCAACAACCTTCTCAACCTTGCCCCACAGTCGCACTGAGAGCGAATACTGAATCACAGTTGATGCTAATCAATAGATTACCAATTCATGAAAGGATCATTCTAATTCTGAATTCTGCCGCACTGAAATCTTTGAATCTTTGAACCTCATCATGCTTACTTCCATTATGCTGCTGCCGCTGCTAAAATCTTGTCTGTTTGAAATCTATCCCATTGTTGTCCCACATGACAACAAGAGGCCTGCCTCATGTGCATTAGATTGTGAAAATCTTGATAAATTTACAATAGGGACACCAAGATTTAAGTCATTATATGGGTCACTCTCGGCAGGTATGAGACCCTATCAACTGTAACAACCATCAGAACTTGGACCCTCCTGTTGCACAGGTAGCTAATACAGAATCACGGTTGACACTGATTAGAAAATCATCAATTCACGAAAAGACCATGCTACTCACGATTTCTGCCACACTAAAATCTATCGTGCCAACTCCTTTTATGTTGCTTCTGCAACAATCTTAATTGTATACTAGTAATTGTTGAATTCACGAACCGTAAAACAAAATTTATGAAGAAAGTGTATTCAGGATTTGCTGGGCAGAATGCTGCAAATGTGTTTTCTGCAAAGTGACAATTTCCTCTTCAAGAGTAGGCTTAGGTGTAGTAGCATTGTTTGCAACCTCGCTTTCAGGATACAACTAAGTTTGCACCTGCTCGTGCCTAGCCAGTCTTTTTTTACACTACAAGGACCACCCTTCATAACATAGCAACCCTAAGCAGCTTCTAAGCTCAAACTCATACATCAATGGAAAAAAGCAGTAGAAAGAAAAGAGGGGAAGAAGACTTTCAAAGAAAATTGGAGAGTGAAGGACTAGAGCCAACTAAGGTATACATGGAGTTATGGACCCTGGTCAAACGGCTAGCAGCTGTGGACCTTACTGGTTCAAGCGCCTTGCTTATGCTGATTAAGGCCCCAATGACTAGCATGTGCCTACCAAGATCCTTAAATGTTAGAGGGCATTAGGATATAAAAGGCTAGTCATTTGATTGGTCAATGCAGTTAAAACTGGTAAAAAATGACCTTTGTTACAGTAAAAAGATAATCAAAGCCAAAGGTCAATGTCAAACCAAACCAAGATGGGCCGAACTAATATAACACCGAAAGCGAAACTAAAAACCAAAGTTAAAGCCAAGTCCAAAGTTCGAAGTTCAAAGTTCAATAGGCAAGCTCCGAAATAGATATAAACCCCATGGAAGCTCTCTTCCATGGTCAGCACACGATTAAAAAAAAATCATGAAGTAGAGTTTTTCAGTTCAAAACTGAATTTGAAAACTTCAACGAAAAAAAGTGGTTGATAAGTCGTTGACACACTCGTAAATATCTGACATCACAGAAAGAGACATGCCCCTACCAGTGTATTAATGCCAAAAAACTGTATAGGATGTACAGTGAAATCTACACATACGATCTACACAATTGGTGGAATCAAATCTGGAGGTTTATCCTTCCATATTCGCTCAATCTGTCGATGCCGCATGAGCTAACATCTTTGCATAAGCATTTTGAGATTTAGAAACACTTTTGATTTTGACATGCACAAATTGAAACAGAAGTTTGCTAATCTCGCTCATCCTTAAGAAGTTTCTATCCCGATCCTCGCTAATGGATCGGGTCATTGACCAAACTGGGCCAAAAACCTGGTTCGGGCCAGCCTATTATATTATATATAAAATATAATGTATATTATATATAAAATATAATGTATATTATATATAAAATATAATGTATATTATATATAAAATATATATTCTATGGTATATATATATAATATATTCAATGTTATACACACACACACACATGGACCGAGCCAAGATGCGGGCTGGCCCTCTGGCCGAGCAGAAATGTGGGTCGGCAGCCAAGCTTGGGTCTAATTTATAGGCCCAAGCCTGGCCGGTTGCCCACCCCTACTCATGGCATGTCCCACATCAACTCTTGAAACTTCTATGTAAACTAAGTTGTTTGTTGGAATCAGCCTCAGATACAAACTTCCACCTATTGCATTCTCTATCTTCAATCTTTCCGCCAAAGCACTTTCACCCAACAAAAAGAAAGAAACCGTTATGATCCTGTTATCATTGCAAAATTTTACTTTTGCAAGTCAAACTCACATTTGAAAAAAGATTTTGAAAATAACTTGCCTCTGTTTTAAAATATAGGATAATTCTGAAGAATGGGACCCGCCTGTCAGTACGAGGTTCAACTGTTCCTAGAACCATAACCAGGGGTAATCGAACCAAGAATCAATTGTGTGCTTTGCTTTGCTTTGCTCAACTTGTCTAAATCGATGTTCTATTTCCTAAATGCACAAAGAATCATGCATGTGCTATGAAATTCTGAAAGGTTTTGACTGAAAATATGATGTATGCTTCAAATGTTGAAGAATTCTTGGAAAAAAGGACACTTTGAAAATCGTGAATTACATTGGAAAATGCTTTTGAAGAAAAGGAAAATCGATTTTTGAAGAAATCCTGATGTTTTGAGAAAATAGATTCTGAGAAAATTCAAATAACTTTGGGAAAATCGATTTGTCTGAGTTTTGAACTCCTGAATTGATCATCAGGATGAGCGTGTAGCTCTGTAAAATCTTTTCATGATGTAATCTAACTTAGATGAATGAATGAATGCAATTTGCAAAAGTATTTTCTGAAGAATTTGAGGAAAATCTTTGAGAAAATAAATTTTTGTGCCTTATAAAACTTAGATGAAATAGGTTCTTTACATATCCCTGACTATGACCACGAATATGTATTGAATATAATTCATTTGATTCTAAAAGAGAAAAATATTTAGAAAACTTTGAAAATATGCACTGATTTCTGAAAATGCCTAAGAGTGTAGGCCATTTGTGGCTTAGAAAAAGATGATAAATTTGGGTTTCGTTCGTATTCTAACTATGACCATAAATAAGAAACCCACCGAGTTTATCAACTCTTTAGAAGCTGGTGCATGTGCCATTTGTGTAGACCATGATGAGTTCGAATATGGATGAATCATCATTTATCACACATTGATATTATTGAAAGAAATAAACTATATGCAATACAACCCTATTCTAAGCAGGAAAAGTAAATTCTTATTCCAAATTTATAATTAATTTACATCACTAATTGAATTGAAATAAAATAAAAGTAAATACAATCTTGAATAACCCTGCAAAACTAGAAAACTTGTTAGTGAAGATATGTCAGCTTTTTTGGATTTATCCAACAATATATGGAAATTACTGGATTTATCCAGATATAAGCCTTTTTCCAAGCTTTCCTGAGATAAACATAATAAAAGATAATGTAAAATTGAATAAATAATAAAAATAAATAATTTTAAAATTTAGAATTTTGGAAAAAATGACAAAAACGCCCTAAAACAAAGACTATGGCCTTGAAATCACGGTTTTCAGAAAAGTTTTTTTGTAAAATTTTGGATTTAGGGCTCAAATGGATTCAAATAAACACCAAATCGGGTGTGGAGCACCCTAGCATGATTATAAACATGATCAAACCCTAAAAATCTTAAATATTTTATAAAAAATTAAAATATCACAAAAATAGTAATTTTTGTCAGTGTTTTACTCAAACCAAGACTCCGTAGGCACCCTGTTTTCATGATTTAATCAAATAATATATCAAATAAATTTAAAAATTAACAAAAATCGACATGGACACTTATGATAACCCTAAAATTAAACTGCAATAAAAAAATATGTTTTTGGTATTATTTTAATATAAAAATTAAATAAAACCCTAAAAATACATGATTTTGCCTGCGGGCACGTACCTATCACAGTGTCAGACCAGAATCGGGTGTCAAAACACCATAAAAATTCATAACAAATTACAGAGAGATACTAGATAGATAAACATAAATTTTCCTTTTTACAAATCAGAAAAATCATCTCCGGTTAGGGAGATATCATTCTGGAAACATACGCTTGATTCTGACGAATAAATAACGAGTTGAAATAAACACATCTAGTTTCAGGTATAAGGAAATATATCAAACTATGTTAAAAAATTATAAAATTTTAGAAGATGACAATAAATACACAGATGAATGTACTTTATTTATATATCATCGATCGAATCTTTGGTGAAAGAGATACGATTCACACAAGTCGATATAGGGTTTAGACAATGCATAACGAGCTCTGTAAAATCGATTCTGATTTCTGTCATAGGAAAATTTTAAAAGAAATAATAGACATAATAACAAACACACTACAAATTACGGATCGTCGATCGGATTTCCGACGAGGGAGATATCATCTTGGCAAGTCGTTCCCGAATCCACATAGTGTTTTCACGGTTCAAAAAGCATAGTTCAATTTTCAATTTTTTGATAGGGTTACAGAACCCAAAACAATCTTATTTTTTTTATAGAAAATCACTGACAAACCTATGGATCAACCCTAAAAAGAATTATTTTTTTGACAGGAAATCAAACATAAAATAACCCTGTTCCCGTGTGCCCTGAATAAAAAATGCATATTATCATCGTCTTTTTCCTCTTTTCTCTTCATTTCGTCCGTTTTAAATATATCCACGTCCAAAGGTTGTTGTGTTTCTCTTGTTTTCACTCTGTTTGTGTATTTGGTTCTATAAAGATTGCTAAATTTACAAAGTCACCACCTATGTCACACGGACACTCCATTTAGACCTCCATACCCATGTCGACACATCATTTTACCCTACAAGTTTGTATTCAATTTATAATTTATAATTATATTTTCAGTCTATAACTTTATATTTTCATAATATATATTTTAGATATAACATATATATTTAGATTATATTCAATTTATTTTGTATTTATGTGATATATATATATATAGCCGTATCCTCTACCCACATTTTTTGGAATTGTCATGCCGTACCCTCTGTACCCGTACTCAGGTGACAGGTCACCACAGACCATGTCATTATATTGGTGAAAAGTCAGCAGTATCGAGACCCTATCAGCTGCAACAACCTTGACTCACGATTACATATAGATGATAAATGCATTTAATCCATTCTAAAAATTTGACAAAATTATCATGGAAAAAACAGCTGTCCTGCAAAATAATTTTCTTGAGAGACAGAACCGAGATTTTCTAGGCAAGGCTGTGCAGCAAAGGATCCTCCGGAGGCACAAAACATGGATCCCAAGACTGAGAAAAGGGGTGAATGTGGTCTGCAGATGGAATTGCTCTAACCCGCTACTGCCATAGGCAAAACTAAGAAGAAAAGCAGGATTGCACGTGAGGTCTAGGCTTTCAGCACTCACACTGGTCTCTTGAAGCCCTCATTTAGCAGCTCATCTTCTGGTCTAATAAGACATAGGTTACTCAAGATATATACTCATGGTTATGCGCAACTCAATGTTGCATGGTTTAACCAGTTAATAAGATTCTAAAATTCCAAAAGTCAATCGGTAACTCATTTTACATTGTCAATTTCTCTTGCGGGATGAAAGCATATCAAATCGAAGAACCTAGTAATCCGTCTCTAAATAAAAACAAAGAAAACTGCCACTCTACCAAAAGTCAATATCCAAAAGATGATAACTACATTACATCTGTTGAGAAGAGTAAAACGATAGTTGCTCAAGAAACACAAGGCTGAAACAAGCATACCCCAGAAAGTAGTCAAGTTACAAATAATACTGTTATGGTTTCAGAAATCCTTGAAATATGTTACATATTTACTCCACAGTAATGACACACTTTTATGTAGTATTATGCTTAAAGTCTAGGTTGAGAAACATAGACAGACAATTTATAAGCAGCAAGGCTGAGAATAAAAACATCTAGAGCCCACGACCCATTGTTTGGTCCATTGGAGGAATCATGACCAACACAGAGCGGCTGTTAAAACCAGGATGAGGCAATCTGCGACGCAACTCCCTTCCTTCTTGGCAAAGAGAACATGCATGACAAAAGAAATGAGTAGCAAAATCACAAGCAGACTCACAATGCTCCCTTTGTTCCTCATCTTCAATCGTGCCTTGGCAACATCCACAGGATCGAGTAAATGCCTCACAGCTTCCCTGTTAACTCAACAAACAAACAGTCAAGTTCTCTTGATTTGCCTCGCAATATGAAAAAAAGGATTGACAATATATAAGAGCATCAACAGCTTTATCTAGAGTATGAACTTTCAAAATCCTACTTCAAAGCACAATCAATCACATTGGTTGAAGCATTTTGATGCTCCTTCACTAGGGATTGTCTTTGCTTTGCTGATCCTCATTAAAAAAGAAATGAGTCAACAAATTTTCTTACCAAGACAACTTGCCCCTTACAAAATATGTGAAATGTGTATTTTCCTCTCCAACTCTATGTGATAGGACCATATTGGACCACTTTTGACTTTCCCTGATGACATGCTATGGTTCTCAAAGAACTAATAGCCCTAAGAGGTTGAACAAAATACACTAACATCCTAAAGAACATATGCCAAATGCAGTTTCTATACGCTCATGCTACTTGAATAACATAAGAAAGTGCCAATCAAGATGACGAGGATGTAGATTGGATATAGATATAATATCCTGTTGTTGCAGATAGTCAAAGTCAAATTACTTGTGAAAAAAAGCATTACACAGGGATATAGCTACAAAAAGTAAAAAATAGAATGTCCAGGTAACTATAGGTGGCACTGGATGTAACATAGAGCAAGGAAGCAGCATTAAACATTGTCATGAAGTGGTGCGGAATCCAAGGCACTCCAAATCGTAGGCCAAATGCCAATTTAAGTGTATTTGAATACTAACAATATACAAACCTGATAGAAGTTGTATGAATAAATGATTTCATTCATAATGAATGATATACATAAAAGAAATAAATACATAAGATCCTCACTACAATACAATGAAAAACACACAAAAAAGTCTAAAACTACCCATCACTCTCTCGCACACAATAGACACACAAACTCCATATATAGAGAGGGAAAAGAGATGAAGAGATAGAGTAAAGAGAGGAGAGAGAAAGTCTTCTCTAGCCATTGGATTAGAATTGTTGGGCTGAGTTCCCAACAACTAGACTGTTGGGCTGAGTTCCCAACAACTAGTGTAAAGTCAACTTTACAATGAATATTATATATATATACATAAATACATATATATATATGTACATATATATATATATAATATTATATACATAAAAAAAGGATAAAGTAATCTCAACACACCCCGTCAAACTTACGGTGACTCAATGTGAGTTTGCAATTACAAAGAAAGAACCTATTACATAAAATGTCTTCATTGACTTCATCAAGTTCTTCCATTCATTGCTGCCTTAAAAGATGCTCTTGATCTTCAATCATATGCTCTATTATACAAAGGGTCTTTAAGATCTTCAATATCATCAATATTTGAGAAAAAACATCCCAACTATACACATATATATCATAAAACATAAAAATTTAAAAAATAAATTAGATCAGTTATATATTATGGAGAGAGGATGGCCAAACATAAAAATACAACAATTATAACAATTTTCAAAAGACAAGAAATCATCAATTTAAAAAAAAGGATTAGTTTTTCAAACACAATAGTCATAGAGAAAGACCCACCTCAATAGATAATTTTAAGAAAACATAGTTCTTAATTCACAAGAGAACATAATTGCATATTATCAAAAGGAAATATGCATGCATAAAATATCTCAAAAAATATTAAAGCATAAAAGGTATGAGATATAAATTTTTCAAACAACATCAATAAGTAACTCACAAAGGAGTTTAACCCATAAAATCACACAAAGGAGAATAAATTTCGCATAGATAGATTTTCTTTTAAGAACAAAACATTTTTACACATCGGAAGATATAATCATTCAATAAAGATTAAGACAAAACAAATATGATAAACATTAATTAACTATTTTATTTTTAGAAGCGATATTTAATTATACAACTAATGCATATATGAATGAACCATGGAATAGTTTGAAATCAATGAAAAAATCACTAATACAAAAAGTACGAAGAGGTTTAAAATCCCACAAATATCAAGAAATGTTTAGACCAAGAAACCTCACAATGGAGATGCACACTATTAACTCACAAAGACTCGCAAAGTAAAATATAAGAGATTTTTCATTAACACGTGCTTAGAGAAGCATTAGTTAAATTTTATGCAAAACACGCAAGACAATCAATCATGGATCAAATTTAAAATATCTTCGATCATACAACTAAAGCATATTCAATGCAAAATGCATGAAAATATTTCAATAACCATTTCCTATAAATGAATTTAGAGATTTAAAAATCCCACAAAACACAATGAATGATATTTGCAAATCTTAACACTAGTTTGACCACCACAAGCAATCACCTCACCAGACCTCCAAACCTCAAAAATCAAGTGTATCAATAACTAGAACAAGAGCATAATCACAATGTCACTAAAGGACTAAAAGACACAAAAAGTGTGAATAACCAATCATCTCATGTCTACATGAAATGACACTTCAAAACAAGTATATCAGGAGCATAACCAATGGGTGCACATAACTCACCACATTAAAAACAACAACTCTTGTCTACATAAAATGATAGTTAAAACAAGTGTATCAGTGACTAGAACAAGAGTATAATCTCAATGTTGCTTATGGGCTAAACAAACACACAAAAATGTGAATAAACATCTTTTGTCTACACGTAATGATACTCAAAATAAGTGTATCAGCTACTAGAACAAGAGTATAATCTAGACACTTATGAGCTAAACAAACACACAAAAGTGTGAACAAACATCTTTTGCTTACATATGACACTTATATATGAGGCACAATAAAAGGAAAGGCAAGAGGTAAAGAGAGTTTGTAACGAAAACAAACTAATGCCAACAAGAATAATAAGAATAATAATTTTAATAATCTTTTGAAACTTCATGGTTTTAAAAAACATAACTACCATCATAGGAAAAACAAGATATCAAACATCCAATACGACAACAATGGTCACATAAACAAATGAGTGGTAAAACACACTTATAGAAACCGAGGTCAATCACTTGCCAGTTAGATACATACCTATACTTGACAAGATAACATGAGGTGCACACTAAACTCACTCCAACGACTAACTCAGATTCCCAACAACAATGAGTTCAAAGGCCAATCAACCATCAATCAGACCCAAGGCAAATGACAACACGTCACCCTAAGAATCTAGATTGATAAGATGACATGAGGTGCACATATAACTCACTTCAACGGCTAACCCTGACCCAATAACAAAAGTAAATGATACATCAAACAAAGTTTTGTGATGGACTAAACAAATGCCATAACATGACATCAAAGAACTCGTGACAATAAATTTCAAATAATATGAGTTCAAATACAATAAGTAAATTGAAAATCATTACTTCAAATTAGTTGCAATAAAGATGTAATCACATGCAAACAAGGAGTCAATTGTCAATATATCATAAATCTTGTGAAAGCAAAGGCAATCAAGATTATATAAAAAAAATAGGTAATGACCAAGGAGCTAGCTTACCTTAGATCATAAGTCCACCAAGGGATCAAAAAGAAATATAATAAAGTAAAAGTACCATAAGCACGAACACAAAGATTTCAAGTACCACCAATCACTAAGATGCTCAAGAGCTCAAAACATAAAAATGTGGTAGCTTTTTATAATAAAAAAGGCCTAACAAAGAGGCATATACACATATAACGACTCATTAAGAGCACATCAGGAATGTTTACAAAGAGATCATATAAAATATGTAAAAGGACGCATTCAAGTACATGATAATAAAGTTTGATCATGCAATCCAATATAAGTTGATATAACAATCACAAAGGCTACTCACGGCATATACCGAAGAATATAAAGCAAGAGATAATATTTCATCAAATACAAAAAATCACTCCTTAATCGCATAAATTTAAAACATCGAAGATCATACTCAATCAATCATTAATCCTTTACAAAATAATTTTGCACAATAAGATGGTTTTAAGTATAGCAACTTAAAGTTAAACGTAATAGTGCAATCGCATGAGAGCCTATAAAACATTCATGATATTTCTAACCAATTTATAGCCTCTATGGCTCAATGAGTAAATCATTCAAAAGTTTAAAGCATATTTTTCAGCATAGAAAATACACACAATATATCAATAATCATGCTTTGAACTCAAAAATCATGTAAACATATTCACACGATGATGGAGAGCATAAATATTAAGGAGCACAATAATATGTTCAAAATATCATGCATATCACAAGCTAAAATTCATCAAAACATCAAAATATTAAAAAGTCACAAGAAGATTCATGTGATATTCAAAATATCATGCATATCACAAGCTAAAATTCATCAAAACATCAAAATATTAAAAAGTCACAAGAAGATTCATGTGAATAAATACTCATTAAACGTCATACAAGGGAGGACATATCATAAAATTGAGTATTTTGCAAAACATGAAAAACATATAATATATTTTTTTAAAACCACACTTTTTGCAAAATACACTTATCTACAATCAAATATATATATTTTATGTTTATACAAAACCATATGTCAAGATACCATCATTTTTATAAGTTCTACTTTCAATGGATTTACGAAAAACATTCATTTTAAAATAATTTCATTTTAAAAACATATGCCATAAAGCCACAATGTACCTATCGGAATGAGAGAGTTTTGAATCCAAGCCATTTAACAAGTCAGAATTTTTCCTTTGAAGCATGATCACGAACAAGACTCCAAGACCATGATGCCTTGCCCTGATACCATGTCACGAAGTGGTGCGGAATCCAACGCACTCCAAATAATAGGCCAAATGCCAATCAAAATGTATTTAAATACTAACAATATACAAACTTAATACAAGTTGTATAAATAAATGATTTCATTCATAATGAATAATGAAATACATAAAAGAAATAAATGCATAAGATCCTCACTACAATACAATAAAAAACATACAAAAAAGTCTAAAACTACCCATCACTCTCTCACACACAATAGGCACACACGCCCCCCATTTGGGGCATGGAGAGAGAAAAGAGATAAAGAGAGAGTAAAGAGAGGAGAGAGAAAGTCCTCTCTAGCCATTGGACTAGAAATCTACTTGTTGGGTTTACTTCCCAACACAAATCTAGCTGTTGGGCTGAGTTCCAAACAAGTGTAAAGTCAACTTTAGTTGACTTTACAATGAATATTATATATATATACATAAATACGTATATATATAATATATTATATACATAAAAAAAGGATACAGTAATCTTAACAAAACATAATAGTTGAAAGAAGAGACACCAGAGTTGAAAAATAAGAATTTTAATGGTTAAGAACACTAGGAATTTTATTAAAGGAGAAGACTACCCAGATATAGCCCAGTGCTTATAAGAGTTCAATTACCAGCAAAAGGAGAAATACTCTGATCAGAATTAAATGGTTAGAGCTAGCAGAAGAACAATAGTTCCATAGTATGTAGGCAAAGAAGAAGATCAAGTGCCAAGCAACAGAGCATTGAAACATTATCTAAGATGCTATATATCTTTCACTACAACCAAATCCTATGTCCTAACACCTAACATTACAGGTATATCACATTATTTTGGTTGCTACGGTGCAAATTGGAGAAAATGTCTTTGCAAGATATCCACAATAATAAACAGGGTAGGTGATTGTTAATGGTGGTTAAAGTGACACAATAAACTCCATTGATACAGATTATGCCTTCGAGTACTGTTCAAGGCAACCATGCCCTTTATACCTATAAATATCTCAGGTAGTACTTAGTCCCTGAGGCTTTCTTTGCATTTTCTTGATAATGTTATACTAGATTCTGGGCCTAACAATTTACCCTTATTCATTATAAATAACACATGGATTTAATGATAATACATATGGATTCAATCTGGCAAAACTGGTGAATTCATCTATAAGCCTAAGAATTACAAAAGCAAAACAAAGAACAAATTTATCTGTCCCCAAAGTTTCCAGATGGATACGGGAAAATAGAGTATGCCTTCTTCATCACAAGTTGCACATAAAGCTTATGTTACAAGGCCATCCGTCATATACTCCTCTCCAATTTACGTAAACATGTAATACATAGTTCAAGTAGCTAGAACTCAGAAAAAAAAGTAATTAAAGCAAGTGGCTTTGGTGATTAATATCATTTTAAGTTTTAACTATTGGAGTCCTTGAAAAGGGAACATTCAAAATGTACTGTCCTATTTCTCACAGTGTATTGTTCCTATGAATCTATAGATGATGAATAAAGGACAATGTAAGTCATACAGGAGGAAAAGAAGAGGACTGTATGCTAATTTGGATGCTGATAGATGAGGATTGGGACTTTCAAGTCTACAGGCTCCATATACAGCAATTACTGGAACCACGTGTTTTCTAATACTGTTTTTCTAATCAATAATAAATAAGGAGATTTGTTACTTCTTGAGACCTTAAAGAGAGCAATAACTGTTGTGTAGTTTCATCTCCCATAGATGTACAGCTGATTTAGATTATCATGATGATAAAAAATGTGGGTGTGCTGAAGAAAGTTGAATGGATAACTCTACATGATCCTTTATATATAGAGAACCTGTCACAAAACTACACTTTCAAATAACCTCCAAATAATCTTCTGGCAGCCTTACGGCTATATGTGCACAGAACATAAGCATTGCCGATCGATAACAAACAGGCAGCTAGATGCAATCAGCAATACAAGGAATACCCTACAAATGTTCGTATATCAGAAAATAATGCTTGGAATAATGCTATCAACTACTATGTTAAATCCGTTTAATAAAGAAAATCATGCCATATTTTATATTATCCAAAACCATAAAGTACATGCAGCAGAACCTTAAAGTAAATAGAACTGATCAAATACAGAAATTAAAGGATATTATTTGTATCCTATAAATAATTCTTAATGACTATATGTGATGACAAAGATGAAGGGAAAATGCCTCAAGGTTGAATTTCTGGCGAATTGCAGTGCGGCTGGGGTATGAGAACCAGGGTGCTAGGCAATTCCAGCCAAACAGAGAATTTCCCAGAAGGTAAAGACCAGTATATGGTAAGCAGTGGTTTCCAAATGTACCAGGACCTGATCCAATCCTTTCAACATTACTTCCATACAGCACACAAGGAGCAAAACTTCCAAGCAGGCCTGACCAAAATATCAAACTTGTCAGACTAAACTTTGAAAGTACCGATAATGCAAATACATAACTAAGAGCAGAGAGTAATTACCAGTGTTGGTAGCTAAGGTAACTAACCATGCAAAGAATACATGACAAAAAGGATGTGAAAAACAAAACAATTAAAGGTGCATGATGGCATGTTTTGATAAGCTCAAATTCATATTCCATATTTCTTACTGTCTTAAAACATTCACGTATACCAAATACCCATTCAAGCAGCTACAAAGGAAAAACTGAGAATAACAATAGCAATCAGGCTCAGCATACTTGATCATAACAAGAAATTTAGCACACCTAAGAAATACTTATTTCCTCTTAGAGTGCATACTAATTGTAATGAAGTGCGCCAACAAACAATAAAAGGTAAAGGAAAAAACTAATAGAGAAAGAAAAGTAATAGAATTGGATATTACATGTTTCATATTTTACTTAAACTAATTTGTGATTGGATTAAACCTTGATGTGAGTGTGGGTCGAGGGTTCGCACATGGGAAGGGTCAACACTAAAGTTGGTTAACTCGGGTAGACAGAGTGGCTGGGTTCAGACAAGGACTGGGAGAAAATTTGGTTCTCCCTAATGGTGCAGCAGGAAAACCGAAATTTTGTGAGTTGGCTCCTAACACCTTAAGGTAGGTTCTGTCTAAATTTCAGGTTCAGAGGACGCAAGAACAAGGAATTAAAGATTTTTAAAGTGGCCAAAATATTCAGATCTGGACAAGGACAAGTTGATTATGATTCAGGCAGTTTGGACAAATAAAATTTAGTTTTCTGCACTGGAGACTCAAATAACCATAAAAATTGGAGGGTTGATTAAAGACATAAAATTTAGTTTTCTGCACTGGAGACTCAAATAACCATAAAAATTGGAGGGTTGATTAAGGACACTCAGAAGTACCTTAGGTCCACAAATCAGGACCGGACTCATCACGGTTTGGTCTATGGAGTTTTTTTGAAGTCTGACAGGTTTTATAGGGACTGCAGGATTTAAGTAAGCTTAACTAGGTCACAATGGGTTCAATCTCGACTGGATGATGAGGGAAAGGGATTCAGACTTACTCAGACCTCAGGAACCAGATGAGGGACTTCCAAAAAAGGTTGAACTCATTGAATGAGGTCTACTTCACAAAGGAAGGTTTGAAGAGGCAGGATCACACTGATTCTACGAACTTGGCAGAGCATAGACTTGGTTGGACATTGGGCGGCACTTGAAGACCCAATTGGAGCTTCTCACGACCTACGAGAGGTCAAGTAACCAGAGAGAAAAAGAGAAAATGGCAAGAATTAGAGAGAGAGAAAGGTGTGAGGCGTGAGATGTGAAATTGAGAGAAAAATATTTTTCCATACTCAAAGAGGGAAATTCAAGGCCTTTATATAGGCATAGGAGGCCCTCATTAATCCCTTACACAAGTCCCATAAACCCTTTTTTCTTGGGCTCCAAGTTGACTTGGCTATTTTTGAAATCCTGACCTCGAGAAATAACCAATCTCCTTATCCCCCTTTTCACATTCTTAGCTCCCTTATAACTCACCCTTTAAAAGGGTTTCACACCCCTCTAGCATGGCCAAAAATAGGGGGACGCCCCATGTGTGGGCCCATCCAAGCCCAGTTATCCTAGCTTACTGGATTCCTAAATCTGGGTCTACCAGATTCGTATCATCCTCTCCCCTTTGAGTTTTGCCTAGTCCACTAGGCAAAAATCCGAAATACTGATTCTGGAGCTTATAGTCGAACTCCCAAGTTAGTACTCCTTCATCATCTTATTCCACAAGTTGCTTCTTGACCCATCGCTCATTGATTTGCAACTTTCTTGTTTTGAGAACCCGAATTGGCCTCTTGGTTTTCATCTTTTTTAAGGTATCTGACACTCCTTCAGGAAGGTTCTCGTGATGTGCCTTTAGCCTTGTTACATGAAATACAGGATGGATCTGGGCGGATGGTGGTAACTTCAGTTTGTACGCAACTGGTCCAATCCACTCCAGGATTTGATACAAGCCATAGTAACGGGGGGAGTAAGCGTGTGAACGGTCTGTTCTTGCTCTAGTACTTGCCTTCGAGTTCTTTTTAACCAAACCCAATCTCCGAGTTGAAATTCCCCATCCTTTCGGTTCTTGTCATGGATTTACCGCATCCGATTTTGTGCTTTTTCCAAGTTATCCTTGAGATCTTGCAATAGTTCATCCCTCGTCCTTAATTGTTAGTCCACTTCAAGGGATTTGGCACTTCCTCCTTCATAGGTCAATGTTTTGAGTGGAGGTTAGCCATAAAAAGCTTCATGGGGGGTCATTTGGGTAGAGGAATAGAAGGTGTTGTAAGACCATTCGGCCCAAGGTAAGTAGTCGGTACAGGACTTAGGTTTTTCACTGGCAAAGCAACGGAGGTAGGTTTCTATGGTTCGGTTGACAACTTTGGTTTGGCCATCGGTTTGGGGGTGGTATATTGTGCAATACTCCATTGTAGTTCCTAAAAGATTGAAGTACTCTTTCAAAAAACGTCTGACAAAAAGAGAATCTCAATCACATACTATAGATTTGGGCATTCCATAGAATTTTCCTACATTTTGCTGAAAAGCTTTAACAACGGTTTGTGTTTAGTATTCCCAAGGTAAGGCCATGAAGTAGGAAAATTTGGTGAGCATATCAACTCCGACATATATAACTTTTTTTTTTGTTGGAGGGAGATAAACCTTCAATGAAATCAATGGAAATATCAGACCAAGCTCAGTCGGGTTTGGGTAAGGGGTAGAGGTAGCCGGCGGGCTTGATGGCCTCGTAATTGTTGGCTTGGCAAGCGAAGCATTCCTTAATGAGCTTCATCACGCGGCTCTTTCATTTTGGGCCAATATAACTTGCCCTTGATCTTTTGTTGGGGGTCTTAAAGACCCCTTCATGACCACCCAAATGGGATGAGTGGTAATGGTGGAGGAGATCGAAGATGATCTCGGCATCGTCGGGAAGTAAGAACCTTCCCTTGTAGAAGACCGCTTCACCCCTCACTTGGTAGTGGGGGTGGCTACTTGGATCCTCCTTGACAGTCCTCTTCAACTCCTGTATTTTTTCACTATCTTTTTGCATATTACATGCCTTGCTCCATATATTACAAGTTATAACAGAAAGAACATTCAATTTTGCTTCTTCCATTCGCCGAGACAAGGCATCAACGACACGATTTTCTTAACTCTTCTTGTATTGGAGTTCAAAATCGTACCCCATCATTTTTGCGACCCAATTTTGCTGGAGCGGGGTTCAGACACGTTCCATGGGATACTTAAGGTTCTTATGGCCGGTGTGGACCACGAAGTGCCTCCTATTGAAAGTCTATGTAACATAGTATAGGACAAAGTAGTGTAAAATAACCTTATTTGACTATTATGCACATACCCTATTAAGAAGTGGTATACTAGTCTTTTTAGCCTTTTCTTTTTTATGTACTTAAGGGGATCGACTCTTTTTAGTGTGTAAGGTTCCTCTTTCACGATATTGAACAGTTTAACTTGTTCTCTCTCTCTTTTGAGTCTCCTCTAACCCGAACTCCTCTTTCCTTTGATTTATAACATGGTATGAGAGCTAGAATGCATAGGGGAGAGGAAGCTTTGAATCGAGAAGGAGGAGGAGAGTTTGGTACAGTCTGACGTCAACTGACGTCATTCTTGGAGGAACAACTGGTATGTTCAGACCAGTTTTGGTTTGTTTGGTTTCTCCACTTGCTAGGGTTTGATTTTAGGAGTTCTACAAATCAAAACCCATTGGATTTGGTTTTGTTTTGGATTTTTTGTGGTTTAAAAGATTTCTACAAGAGAAAGGTGTGGTTCACCAAAAATTTTGTCCTTACACTCTGAGCAAAATAGTGTAGGGGAGAAGAAAAGCAGACATATCTTGGAAATAACAAGAGTTCTTCTGTTTGGTGGAGAAGTACCTAAAGGATTTTGGGCTGATGCAGTTCAACTAAGCATTTATCAAATAAATCATATGCCTTCTAGAGTACTTAAAGGCATATCTCCATTTCAGAAATTGTATAGAAAAGTTCCAAACTATGATATGTTGAAGGTGTTTGGTTATGTATGTTTTGTTCTGCTAGCTACAGATACAAAGACAAGTTATCTCATAAAGTTGTCAAATGTTGTTTTCTTGGTTTTTCTAACGGTCAAAAAGGATACAAGGGATATGATCCGGTTGGAAAGAAAGAGTGGTTATTCAGACATATTTTTTTTAAAGAAAATGTGTTATACTTTAGTCAGTATGGAGAAAAGACAAAAAATGAGGTTGACTTGTCCTTTTTGGTTACCTTTTAAGAAAGTGACAGTGAGAGAGAGAAAGGATAGAGAGTCAAGGGGAGAAAGTTTATAGATAATGTAGTTGAGGTTCGTAGGAAGGGTGATAGGATTTTACTTATTAAATTAATATTAAGTACGGATATTATTAATATTATTAGTGTTTATGCACCTCAAATAGGTTTAGATGATTCCATTAAGCGTCAATTTTGGGAAGATTTAGATGGAGTAGTACAAGGGATATCTTATGGAGAAAAGCTTTTCATCGGCGGTGACCTTAGTGGACATGTAGGCATTAGTAGAGATGGATTTGAGAGTATCCACGGAGGCTATGGTATAGGAGAAAGAAACGAAAGTGGAGAAAGGATTTTAGATTTTGGTTTGTCCTATGATATGATCTTAGCAAACATTTGGTTTAGGAAGAGGGAGTCTCACCTAGTAACATTTAAAAGTGGGGTTAATACGAGTCAGATAGATTTTTTCCTACTTAGAAAGAGAGATAGGGGTTGTTGCATCAATTGTAAGGTTATACCGGGAGAAAGTGTAGCTATACAACATAGAGTCCTAATTTTAGATCTTAGAATTAGAAAATGCCGCAAACGGGATAGACATAGGATAGATCCTAGAATTAAGTGGTGGGCACTGAAATGAGCTAAACAAGGAATATTTGTAGAGCAGGTAGTTAAGAAAGCTGATTGGTGTCTCGAGGAGGATTCAGAATCAATGTGGAATAAGATAGCGGGTGGCATGAGAAAGGTGGCTAAGGAGGTATTGGGTGAGTCTAAAGGTGGTGTACCGCTAGGTAAGGATACATCATGGTGGTAAGAGTCGTGATAATGAGAATTTTGAGAAGTATATGATAGCAAAGAAGGAAGCTAAAAAAGCAGTTCGAAATGCGAGGGATAAGGTATATAAGAAGATTTATGACAAGTTGGATATCAAAGAGGGCGAGAAGGATATTTATAAGCTTGCAAAGATGAGAGATAGGAAATCGAGGGATCTAGGTATGGTTAGATGTATCAAAGATGAAACACAAAGGGTTTTAGTCAAAGATGAGGAGAGATGGAAAGATTATTTTGATAAGCTATTTAATGGAAGTCATGCTCAGGATCTTGGAGACTTCTCCATTCCTTTTCATGAGATGAATCGTGACTTCATGCGCAAGATTCAAAAGAAAGAAATTGCAGAGGCTTTGAAGAAAATGAAATCAAGAAGGGTAGTTGGCCCAGATGACACCTATCGAGGCTTGAAAATGCTTGGGAGAGAAAGGTTTAGAATGGTTGACAAATCTTTTTAACAAGATTTGACGGACAAATAAGATGCCTAATGAGTAGAGGAAGAGTACTTTGGTGCCTCTATATAAGAATAAGGGTGATATACAAGATTGCACAAACTATCGTGGTATAAAACTCATAAGTCATACTATTAAACTTTGGACGAGGGAGATTGAGTCTAGATTGAGAAAGGTTGTCATGATATCGAAGAATCAATTTGGTTTTATGCCTGGAAGATCAACTATGAAAGCTATACATCTTCTTAGACAACTTATTGAGAGAAATAAAGAGAGGAACAAAGATTTGCATATGGTTTTTATTGATTTGGAGAAGGCATACGATAGAGTACCTAGGGACGTTCTCTGGTGGACAATGATGAAGAAAGGTGTTTCTCTCAAGTACATTAGTATAATTAAAGATATGTATGAAGGAGTAGTAACCAATGTCCGCACTTGTGGAGGGGTGACAACCAATTTTCCTATAACGGTTGGGTTACATCAAGGATCTGCTTTAAGCCCTTTCCTATTTGCTATAGTGATGGATGAGCTTACGAGATCAATTCAAGAAAATGTGTCGTGGTGTATGTTGTTTGCCGATGATATTGTTTTGATTGATGAGTCTAGAGTTGGGGTTAATGCTAAGTTAGAATTATGGAGACAAACATTGAAAGCAAGAGGTTTTAAGTTGAGTAAGAGTAAGACAAAATATATGGAATGTCAGTTTAGTAAGCAACGAAGTAGTGATGGGAGTGTAGTGAAGCTTGGTGAGCAAGAAATACCGGTGGATGATTGTTTCAAATATTTGAGATCTATCATTCAAACGTATGGAGAAATTGATGAAGATGTAAATCATAGGATAAAGGTTGGGTGGATGAAATGGAAAAGTGCAACTGGAGTGTTGTGCGATCGTAGAATGCCATTGCGGTTGAAGGGAAAGTTTTATAGGACGACTATTAGGCCCGCTTTACTATATGGTACGGAATGTTGGGCTGCCAAGAGACATCATATTCAAAAAATGAGTGTAGCTGAGATGTGTATGCTTAGATGGATGTGTGGAAATACAATAAAAGATAAGATTCGGAACGAGGAGATACGTAAGAAGGTAGGCGTTGCACCCATTGAAAATAAGATGAGAGAGAATCGTTTACGGTGGTTTGGACATATTCGACGAAGGCCTAATGATGCTCCAATTAGAAGGATGGAGAAATGGGAAAATATTAGTTAAAAGAGGTCGGGGTAGGCCTAGGAAGACATGGATGGAGATGATAGGAAAGGATATGAATGCTTTGAACCTCACCGAGGACATGGCATTGGATAGAAATGATTGGAGGAGAAGGATTCATGTGGAAGACCCAAAATGATTTTCTTTTTTGGTTCATATCGCCGACCCCAATTGTTTTGGGATGAAGGCGTAGTTGTTGTTGTTGTATAAAGTGGAAGAGCAAGGAATTGAAAAGGCCAATCTTGATCTCATTCCTGCAACAACTTATTCAGAACAACAACAACAAAACTTAATCTTCTACTTCTTCTTCTAGCCAGGTACATAAAAATTCTAGACACTATGTACTTCCATCTCATTTTGTGTCCTATAAGTCCTTTGCACCTCATCATCGTGCTTTTTTAGCCTTAATCCATTCCTACGTGAGCTTAAATCCTATGCATAAGTGGCAAGAAAGGAAGTGACAAAGAGTCATGATTGATGAAATGAATGCAGGCATGAGCACTAGTAAAACCTCCTCCAAAGAAAAATATTATTGGCAGCAAATGGGTGTACAAGGTAAAGACAAAGGCAGATGAGTCAGTGGAGAGGTATAAAGCCAGATTGGTAGCTAAGGGGTACAGTCAGCGTTTTGGTATTGACTTTGCAAAAACTTTTGTTCTTGTGGCTCATATGACCACAATTCGTACGTTGCTAGCAGTAGTAGCCATGCAGCAGTGAAATATTTGGCAGTTAGATGTTAAGAATGCATTCTTAAATAGGGATTTACAAGAAAAAAGTGTATATGGCATTACCACAAGGATACTCGGATCAAAAAGGCAAAGTATGTAGGGTTTGCAGAGCTTTATATGCTCTCAAACAAGCACCTCGAGCTTGGTTTGAGAAGTTTAGCTCAACAGTGAGATCACTTGGTTTTAAGCAGAGTCATCATGATCCGGCTTTGTTTATGTTTTCCTCAGCTTTTGGAAAATGTATATTGTTTTTTTAAGCAGATGATATGATTCTCACTGGAGATGACAAAGAAGATCGAATAGACCAAGAAGAAGCTAGCCAATATGTTCGAGATGAAAGATTTGAGGCAGTTGAAGTACTTTCTTGGGCTTGAGATAGCCTACTTTTCAAGGGGATTGTACTTGTCCCAACATAAGTACGGGCTACAGATTTGGTGGTGAAAGCAAGATTGACAGATGATGCAAAATGAGTAAATTCTACCATGGAGGCAAACTTGAAGATGAGGGCAATTGATGGTGTTGAGCTAGAGGATCCCTTAGTATATAGACAGTTAGTTGGGAGCCTTATATATTTGACTATATTCAGACCATATTTAACTTATCTAGTTTATGTAGTGAGTCAATTTATAAGTATTCCCAGATCAGTTTACTTGGCAGTTGTACTCAAGATCATCAGGTATGTTAGAGACTCCATGCACTATGGCATGTTTTTCTCCTCTTCACCTGGAAAAGAGTTGAGAGGTTTCTGTGATGCTAAATTTGGAGACTCTACTAGAGATCGACTTTCCACCACAGGGTTTTGTATTTTTCTTAGAAGCTCCCTGATCTCGTGGAAGAGCAAGAAGCAGCAAAGGGTTGCATTGTCCAATGCAGAAGCTAAATACAGAGTGATGGCTCAAGTTGTAGCTGAGATTATTTGAATTCGATGGCTTCTAAAGGAATTGAGAATTCCATGTGAAAAGAAAACTCAGCTATATTGTGACAATATGAGTGCTATTCATATTGCAAAGAATCCAGAGTTTCATGAGCGCACTAAGCACATTGAAATTAATTGCTATTATACAAGAAGGGCTTATGAAGATGGGATTATAGCTTTGGAGCATGTCAACTCAAAGAATCAAATTGCAGATGTGTTCATAAAAAGTCTTTCTTCTTTGCATTTCAGTTCTTTCTTTTCCAAACTTGGAATGAATCTTTTGCATCCTTCCAATTTTGAAGGGGAGTATTGAAAGTCTATGTAATATAGTATAGGTGTAAAATAACTTTATTTGACTATTATGTGCATACCATATTAAGAAGGGGGTATACTGGTCTTTTCAACCTTTTCTTTTTTATGTACTCAAGGGAGTCAACCCTTTTTAGTGTGTAAGGTTTCTCTTTCACGATATTGAACAGTTTAACTTGTTCTCTTTCTCTTTTGTTGAGTCTCCTCTAACCCTAACTTCTCTTGCTCTTATTTCCTTTGATTTCTAACACCTCCCAAATAAATATGGTCTCTATTTCTCAAGCGACAATATGATGGCGAACATTTCCTTCTCGTACGTTGATAAGGGCTTGGCACAGTTGGTGAGGCTTGTACTTATGAAAGCCAATGGGTGGCCTTCTTGCAGCATGTCACATGCGTCGGTCTCTACAACAAACTCTTTGAAAAATTCCAATAAGGCTAGCACGGGAGCCTCACACATAGCCCACTTGAGCTTCTCAAAAGCAAGTTTGAACCCCTCTAACCATGCAAATGCATTATTTCAACATTGTCATTAAGGGGGCAACAATAATGTCATAGTTTTTCACAAACCTTGAATAATACCTGACGAGTGCAAGGAATCCTCTCAAGGCCTTAATGGATGCGGGCTTAGGCCAAGAGAGCATGGCCTAGAGCTTCGCGCTTACACCTTGTTCGTCCATAATATGGCCAAGGTAGGACACTCTATGGTGACTCCGAATCTGCATTTGGACCTCTTGGCTATGAATTTTTGCTCTCTTAGGGTGTGTAGAACCACCCTCACATGCTCCAAGTGATCCTCCCAAGTCCAGCTATAAATCAAGATGTCAGAAAATACAAAGACAAACTTGTGGAGCATTGGCCGGAACACATCGTTCATGACTCATTGGAATATAGTTGAGACAATTGTCAATCCAAAGGTCATTACTAGGAACTCAAACTAACCATTGTGAGTCCTAAATGCCACCTTTGGAACATCTCTATCAGCCATCCCGATTTGGTGATATTCGGCTTGAAGATCGATCTTGGTGAAGACTCGGGCCCCGTGCAATTCGTCCAACAATTTGTCTATGACCAGAATCAGATGTTTGTCGTTCATGGTCAGCATTTACACAAAATTGCCATGTATGGTCCTTCCTTTACACAAATAACACCGATGAATAATAGGGGCTGCTCAAACTTGGCCAAATCACCCCGCTATCAAGCATCTCCCGGACAAGTCTTTCGATCTCAACTTTTTGGGAATGAGCATATTGTTATGGCATGACACTCACCAGTCCAGCTCTCGAAAAAAGGGTGATGTAATGGTCTTGGGACCTTTGATGAGGTAGGAAGGTTGGTTCAACGAACACATCTTTGAATTCAGCAAGATTCTCCTTCATTTCGGGGAAAACCTCCTCTTTTTCGTCACCCATTTGATTCGTCGCATTAATCATGCAAAGGAAGGCCGGTTGAAACTCTATAAATTTTGAGAGCTTCATCTCTACCCTTAGGTCTATGGACCTTTAGACATATCATTTTTTCGGCCTTGTCAAAACACATCTCCATCTTGCTAAAATTTCATTTAACCTTTCTAAGGTTTCGGAGCCAACTCATTCCCAACACCACATCGGCGTCTTTCGTGGGCAACACATAGATCTAATTTGAAATTGGATCCTTGGAGATCCAACTCCACATCAGGGCACACACTAGCGCATTTGAGATGGCTGCCATCCCCAACCATAACATCGAAAAGTGGTTGCTCCTTAGCATGGCAACTCATAGCTTGCACGAGGTCTTCCCACACAAAGTTGTGGGTCGACCCAGTGTCAATGAGCACTTCTACTTGTTGTTTAGGCAAACGCCCTTTTGGCCTCATGGAGTTTGGGACGAATACACTTGCAAGAGCATGGTAAAAGATTTTATGTCCTTATTCGTCTTCCTCGTCTGTTTCATCGTTATCACACACATGATCTTCTTCGCTCTCATTCTCGCTTTCACACACAACGTACATTCTGAGTGATTTACATTTATGATCGGGAGTCCATTTTTTGTCACAATTATAGCATAGACCCTTGTTGCATCTATCTAGCATTTGGGTCTTACTAATGAATTCAGTCTTCACCTTTGAGCCAAATTTTCTTTTGGCTCCCTATTTCTTCCTTGGTTTAAGGTTTTCAACTCATTGGGGGTCGACTAGGCCTTTTTACAAAGGATGACTTTCTTAATCGCTCTTTCACCACCCTAACTTTCATGAAACATTCTTCTAGGGTCTAGGGTCCAAAGCCATGAGTTCGACCCAAATATCATCCCTAAGTCCTCCCACGAATGCACCTATCAAGGCGGTTTCAGACCAATCCCTGCACATGGTACATTGGTCCTCAAATTTTGTTTGATATTCTTGGACATACCCCTTTCGTTTGATGTTTTTTTATTTCTACATTATGGCTCACGTAGGGTGAGGGTCCAAACCTCCTTAGGAGTTCTCTTTCGAACTCAAGCCAGTTAGGCATCCCATGGCATTGCTGACACCACCGGTACCACCTTAAAGCTTCACTATCGAGCTGAGCTATGGTGTATCCTAATCGATTTTCAGGGAGAACTATTCGGCTTATAAAATATTGATTGGCCTTATACATTCAATCTTGTGGGTTTTTTCCGTAAAAGTGGGAAAAGGGATTTTTACTGGTTCCGAAAGTGAAACGCCAAGATTTTGCATTCTAGGGTCTGTTCCTCGCTCTCCTGGGTGCAGTCTAAGAATGGATACATGCGCATCCTCGTCTTCCAAATTGCCATGCTCCTCGTGGAACCCTCCACCACAATAGTGAATAGGAATTGTTATTGAAAGGCTTGGAAGCTCCCTTGGAATTGTTGCAGCATGTTCGTTACTTGTTTGAGGTTAGTCTCTAGACTGGCCATGTGATGAACCACCAAACTTGGTGTTGGTTTCTTCAACGAATTTGTTGATGAACTCGGGATTCATCTATGATGGTAGGTCTTGGCTTTTCTTAGGTGGCATGGGGTCCGCTTTGATACCAATTTGATGCAAGCATGGGTTGAGGGAACGAACACGGGAAGGGTCAAGACTAAAGTTGGTTACCTCGGGTAGACAGGGTGGTTGTGTTCACACAAGGTCTGGGAAAAAATTTGGTTCTCCCTAATGGTAAGGCAGAAAAAACCAAAATGTTTTGAGTTGCTTTCTAACACCTTACGGTAGGTTCAGTCCAAATTTCAGGTTCAGAGGATGCGAGAACAAGGAGTGGCTGAAATATTCAAGTTGGGCAGGGACAAGTTTATGATTCAGGCAGTTTGGACTATAAAATTTAGTTCTCTGCACTGGAGGCTCAAATAACCCTGATTAAGGACACTCAAAAGTAACTTAGGTCCAAAAATCAGGACCGAACTCTTCACGGTTTGGTCTAAGAAAGTTTTTTGAAGTATGGCGGATTTTATAGGGACTGCAAGATCTAAGTAAACTTAACTGGGTCACAACTAATTCAATCTCGGCTGGATGATGAGGGAAGGGGATTCAGACTTATTCAGACATCAGAACCAAATGAGGGACTTCCAAAAAAGGTTACACCCACTGGATGAGGTCTACTTCACCAGGGAAGGCTTAGAGTGGCAGGATCACACCAGTTCTATGAGTTTGGTAGGGCGTAGACTTCGTTGGACCTTGGGCAGCACCCGAAGAACCAAATCAAAGCTTCTCATGACCTACGAGAGGTCAGGTAATCGGAGAGAAAAAGAGAGGAGGGTGAGAATTAGATAGAGAGAGAGGCGTGAGATAGGGAAGAGAAAGAAAGAGAGAGAAGGGCAAAAATTTAGAGAGAGAGAGAGACGTGAAATAGAGAGAACAATATTTTTCTATACTCAAAGAGGAAATACAGGCATAGGAGGCCCTCATTAATCTCTTACACAAGTCCCATGAACCCTTTTTAATTCACCTAATTTTGGTTAAACCTTCTTGGACTCCAAGTTGACTTTGCTATTTCTGGAATCTTGAGCCCCAAAAATAGTTAAGCTCCTTATCCCCTTTTTTTCCATTCTTAACACCCCCTATAACTCACCCTTTAAGAGGGTTTCACGCACCTCTAGCATGACCAAAAATAGGAAGGCGCCCCATGTGTGGGTCCAACCAAGCTCAACTGTCCTAGCTTACTGGGTTCTTGGATCTGGGTCTACCTGATCCATATCAAACCTTAGGTGCAATATCAAAAAATCTGATCCAATATGCTAAAATGGGTAGGACAATGGAGGTGCCTTCTAGATTATAAGCCTCTAAGTGACATGGTTGTAGGGTTCCTTAAGTGACATGATTATTGGGTTCTCTAAGTGTCATCTAATTCTATCTATTTTTAGAGAGAGGTTCAAGTATATATATCCCTCCTCACCACCCATCTTATTATCCACCTCAAGTGAAAGTAGGAGTGAAAAATGAGTGAGTGGAAAAGAGAGTTTTGTCCTCTAGTGTAAAAGAGAGTGAGTTTTGTCCCCTAGTGTATAAGAGTTCTCTTTCTTATAAAATAAAATATTGTTTTCTTTGTTCTTTTGTGGTCCTTTGCAAAAAACGTGTTGATGCCTCTTATGTGAGTATGATATTCAAACTCATCTAATTGTCAAGCTTCTATTCCGCTGCACCAATTCCCCCCCTTTAATTTGTCATTTCCAATTTTTTTCTACTGGGATCGGCTTTATGAACATGTCAGCAACCTGATCTTTGTTAGGGATGAATTTCTTCCTTTTTCACCAATTCCCTGATATAGTGATGGCGCATTTCTATATGTTTTGTTCTACTATGAAACACCGGATTTTTTGTCATGGCAATGGTTGACTTGTCATAATAGATGACAGTCAATCCGGATTTGCTTCTGTTGTAAGTCTGCGAGGATTCTCCTTATCTAGACTGCTTCACACGCGATAATGGTGGCAAAAATATATTCAGCTTTGGCAGATGATAGTGACACTGTATATTGCTTTTTTGAACACTAGGAGATGGCTTTTGTACCAGGCAAAAAACATAGCATAAGGTACTTTTTTATCATTAATGGATCATGCCCAATCACTATCTGTATATTCAACTGCTTTAAATTATTTTCTGCAGCATACCTGATTCCAAAATTCTTAGTGCCTAGGATTCTTTTTGCTCTGCAAGATGGAGATTGCTTGGCTTAAATATAAACTTAGAGACAATGCTCATAGCATTTACCATGTCAGGTCGTGTATTTGTGAGATAGATGTGAGAACCAACTAGACTAAGATACATAGTCACATCCACTTTTTCGCTCCATTTTTTGAGAGTTTTTCATTTACAGCCATTGGTGTGCTCATCACTTTGCAGTAGGACACGTTAAACCTTTTCAGCAAGTCTTTGATATATTTTTCTTGAGAAATAAAAAATCTCCTTTTTTCTGCTTGACTTGAATCCCAAGGAAGTATTTCATAAACCCCAGATCTGTCATTTCATATTCTTTTTTATAGCTTCCTTGAATTCTTTTGTAATTTTTGGATTTGATCGAACATAGATCAAATCATCAACATATAAGAACACCATAAAAAAAAATCTTCTTTTCCTTCTCTTTTCACATATAGTGATGGCTCACTGGGACTTTTTTGAAAACCTGTTTTCTGAAAGTATTGATCAATTTTTGTGTTCCAAGCTCAAAGGGGCTTATTTCAAGCAATATAGGGCGTTTTTTAACTTATAAACTTTCGCTTCATTTTCTCTTTTTTTAAACCCTTGAGGTTGTTCAACTTCAACATACCCTTCTTATTTTAGTTCTCCATTTAGAAAGGCTGATTTGACATCAAGTTGGTAAACTGGAACTTTCATTTCAGCAGCAAGTGCTAACACAATTCTTATGGTTTCCATCCTGACTACAGGTGCAAAGGTTTCGCTGAAGTCTACTCCAAATTTTTGAGAATAGCCCTTTGCAACTAGTCGAGTCTTGTACTTTTGGATTGAGCCAACCTCATTGAACTTTGTTTTGTAAATCCATTTTAGACCACCAACATCTTTTCCTTTTAGTCTATCTACCATCTCCCATATATATTTTTTCTCTATTGCAGAGATTGCCTCATTTATGGCAGTTTTCTAAATATCATTTTGGATAGCCTCTTCAAAATTTTGAGGCTCACACGAAAACAATGCCAAATCACATGAATCATAAATATCTACAAGAGATCTTACCTTTCTTGGGGGAGATTCAAACTTTGAATCACTTGAGTCTGGATCTATTCTGCTTGTTAAAGGGCACTCAACAACTAGAGCTTGTTTTTTCTTTTGTTTCTCCTTATTTGGAGTTTACTAAACTTTGATTGGAATTTGATTTTCAGCTCCATTCACTTGTTTCATCAAAAAATCATGTCTCTTGAAACTACCATCTCTTTTTTTACTGGACTAAAGAGACGGTATGCTTTCAAGGTGTCACTTTAGCCAATAAAAATATATTTTTCTCTCCTTTCATCAAACTTTTCTTTATTTTGAGACAACTTTAACATAAGCAATGCACCCAAAAACTTTGAAATAATCTACTTTTGATTTGTAGTTATACCATGCCTCATGGGGAGTTTGTGTATGGATTTTGTTGGACATACGGTTTAAAATATACACTGCAATATTTACTGCTTCTGCCCAAGAAGCATTGAGAATATTTTTACCTTTCAGCATGTTTCTTCCCATCTCGACAATAGTTCGATTATGGTTCTCCACCACACCATTTTGCTGAGGTGTTTTTGCTGCAGTCAACTGCATTTTGATATTATGTTGTCTGTAGAAAGTCCAAAAATCATTTCATGTGAACTCTCCACCTCGGTCTGTCCTTAGGGTTTCCAACTTGTATCCGCTTTCTATTTATATGGATGCTTTGAATTGCTTGAAGACATCAAGAGTCTTTGATTTTTGCTTGAGGAAGTACACTCGCATCATCCTTCTATAATCATTGACGAAGAGCAGTAGATGTCTTGCTTTCCACGTTGAGTTTGGAAATGACAATCTATGAAAATCTGCCATAAATGCAGCTTCACAAACTTTGTTTTCTTCAATAATATAAGGGAACCTTATGACCATCCTCTTTTGCTTTAATAATTTTAGGTTTCTGAAGTTTAGCTTTTCATACCTCAAGTGCCAAAGAGATTAATCATCTATGGAGTCAACTTTCACGCCATAATTTTTGCATGATGTCATAGTTAAGGGAAGTACCTTGTTTGATGCCATTTTAACATTAGCAATGCCTTGTTAATTCTTTTTATCAACTACGATGCATCGACCATCATTGAAATTCACCGAATAGCCTTTTTGAATAAGTTGTCAAATACTTAAAAGATTTTGGGTCAAGCCTAGGATCTAAAGAACATCAAGGATGAACTTTGAATCACTTGCTTTTGTCTTTACTGCAACGAACTTTGCCTTCAACTTTTTGAAATTTTCTATCTCCCATTCGGACCTAGGATTAGAAGCTTTCATCCAATTTGGTTAAACAACTTCAATTTTCCGTCATATAGCAGCTTGTTGCGCACATGAGTGCCCAACTGTGGCACGTGTGTGCCACATTGTAGCTAGGTCATTTTGCTTTTCTTTAGCCCATGTATTAGCCTTACAGAAAGCCTTATGTGGCTCAATGGGCCATTGTGGCCTTGTAATTAACCTAGGGGGAAATGTGGTGCCATGAGCCCCTTGCCAACATGTGCCATGCTCCCACCCACGACAAGAGGGAACCTCTCCTGAAAATTTTATGGTGTCCCAAGTGTTTTTCGGGTTCCTCCTATCCATGGGGGGTAGCACCTTTAATACCTATAAAGGGGGACTCTTTGGTAGGTAGAGCTCCCCTCGAAGACCCACTCTCCAAGTCACCCCATCCTCACATCGCCTCACTGTGACAACGTGCCACGTTCTGTAAGTGTCGCTTGGCTTGCCTCTTAATAGAACTTGTTGCTTGGACATTATGCCTTTGTCCCTTTCAGATTGCATTGCTTGTTGGTGTCGTGTTGCACCTCGTGTGTGCTTTCTTGTGTTGCTTGCAGGTTGCTCGTGCCTCGTTGGTGATTGCCCGCCACACCACTTGCCTTTGTGGCATCACGTGTGGCCTTCCCTCTTGGGTTGTTGCTTGCCCACAAGTTCGAGCCTCGTTGAGCCTCCCAAGTGTTGTAGCACTGATTGGGCGCTCCGCTCCTATGCAGTGGCCGTCGAATGTTGCCTCCTCAAGTCGCTTCCGCTCACCACGCACCATCTTGCGTAGCTCCCGAGATTGTTCCAGCATGTCGCTCCTCCTCAAGGCTTGCCTAGCACTCATCCTAGGTGCCGCACGGTTTTCAGATAAAGCTTGTGACAAGCTGCACCCATTGTCCAAATACCATATGTCCAATGAGTCTTCATGTGCATCCATGCTAGGAGAAGAAATATGACAGTTGCCTTCTTCCTTTTTGATAATTTTGCTTCATTTTTATCTTTGAACCAACAATCCTTTTGAGAGTGGTTTGGAATCTTACATCAGGAGCACTTGAATCAGCATTCTTTTGATTTGTGCCCAGCTTTCTTGCATACACGACAGTATGAATTAGACTTGTTGAATTATTTCTAGTGCCTCGATTGATTATCGAAGTGTCTTCCTTTGCCACATCCTCTAGAAGGTCTTTGATTTTTGTTACCTTTTTCAAATTGCATCTTTTGACTTGAGCTTTCTTTTTCTCCATCAATGTTCAACTTTGACCAAAGTGCATGCTCAAGATTTTGAGGTTCAAACCTTAAGATTTGTTTTTCATGTGCCTCGAGAGATCCCATCAACTCGTGTAAAGATAGGTTGCTAGATCTTTCGATTCTTCTATGACAACAACATAATCATACTTTATTGGCAAACTTCTTAGGATTTTTTTCACAATCTTTTTTCCTCGATTTTGTCGTCATAGCTCCTGATTTGATTAATAGTTTCAGCAACTCTTGAAAAAAACCTTTGTATGCTTTCACTATCTTTCATTAATAGAGTATCAAATTTTCTCCATAAAGATTGAAGTTTGATGGAAATGGCTTTTTCCTAGCCTTGGAATCCAACTTTTAAGATAGTTTAAGCTTCTTTCGATGTAGAGGCATTCATAATCCGGGGAAAGACTTAATTACTTACCCTTAGTTGAATGCAAAGAAGCACATTTGTGTATTTCTTCTTGTTCTCCTTAAATTCTTTTTGTTTTGGTGGAGTCCATGACGCAAGGGCTGCATCATCATCCATTAAACGAGATCCCAAACGTCCTATGAGGTGAATAGTCTTCATTTTGAGGCTCCAAAAATCATGGGTTTTGCAATTGAACACAAGTACTTGAAGTTGAGAGAGACTGGCGACAAATTTAGAACTTGCTACCATTTTTTTTAGTATGGCTAGTCGAGTCCTCCTTAATCACGACTCGAATAATTCTCCTTCAGCACGTCTTGGTGTGTCCTCCTTAGGCGCAATTCAACGGGTCCTCCTTATGTGGGCTCTGTTATCAAAACTTATTGACACAACGGAATAGAGGCTTGAAAAATGGATGAATTTGAATATCATATACTCACATGAGGTATGATAGCACACATGTTTTGCAAAGGAAGGACCACAAAAAAATAAAAAAAAAGTAATATTTTATTTCATAAGAAAGAGAACTCTCTCATACACTAGAGAACAAAACTCACTCTCTTTTACACTAGAGGACAAAACGCTCTTTTCTACCTCACTCATTCCTCACTCCTACTCGCACTTGAGGCGGATGCCAAGATGGGTGGTGAGGATGGACATATATACTTGAGCCTCTCTCTAAAAATAGATAGAATTAGATGACACTTAGGGAACCCAACAGCCATGACACTTAGGGAACCCAATAGCTATAACTTGGAGGCCTATAATCTAGAAGGCACCTCCACCGTCCTACCCCATTTTGGTATAGAAGATCAGATTTTTTGATATCGGACTTAAGGCCCAATCCGATTACAAATTAATTCAACATTCCCCCAATCATGTTTGGTACAAAATCAAATGCTGACAAAAGGAGAATTTGTTAAACAAAAAATCAACTAAAACAGGCCTTATCTCCTATACTTAATCTATTAAGAGATCCTGCTTGCAGGTTTTGGAAATTCACAAGGCTCAACAATTTCAATATCTTGATGCACGTGCAAGTTCTTCCAGTTGATATTAATCCTAGATAATGGGACTAAGTTCAAGAAATTGAATAAATTCAAGAAGAAGAAACATTTCCATTGACCAAAATTCAACCATGAGAGTTCAGTTACAGAGAAATTCTGGGTATTAGGGAAAAAGGAAAACCAAAGAAGGCCAATCATGAGAGGCATGTATCCTACATTAGCATCAGTTGATTGAATTTTAATAAAGTCAGATGGAGTCAAACAAATCCATATTCATCCAAGTGTCAAGTTGCTAAGAGTTAGCAATTTGAAAACCAATTTTGCACTAAATTCATATTGAGCTGAACCTGGGCAATCCCTTACAACATTAGAACCATACTATGGCCAGCTCAAGTAACAAAGAAACCTCCACAAACTTATCAGACTCAGATGAATGCCCTATTGAGTTGCAAGTCAGGTTCAGTTCGTGGATCAAGAGATCACAGGGTTTGCAAACTCATCGAATAGCATAGGCTTCTCTATAATCTTCAGTATGTTGCCATGAACTAAATTGATCAAGGCCCAATCATCGTTACCCAATAAAAGACTCCCTTTCTCTTTTGGACACATGATTGTATTGAAATTCTGCAGTTCAATAAAAGAAAAAAAATAATCACGTATAAAATGAATTATCACCATATATTTGTCCCTCTTTTAGTCATCACGTGTTTCTCATCAAGATCATCATCAAATCCACCAATCAGCAAAAAACACAAACTTCAGAGCCATAGAGGCTAATGCATCATATTTGGTTCATAGATTTCTTTGGTTCTACCCATCCGTCCAGGTTCCATGAAGCATACGAGGAGCGGCAATTAGTAATTCTGTTTTTCCCCTTTTTTCACGCTCTTCTTTTTCTCCATGGAGTACGGATTCTGTATTACATGCAATTTTCGGAGCAAAACTCATAGAATAGGACTTTAAGGATTCCATGAACTAAATACAAAAGATCATTCATTCACAAACAAAGGAAATAAGAATTCGAGCTTAGATTTCACTGATAAAATGAAAAGGAACCCAGAGCTACATTTCGGGAGCGAGAACAATCATGATCGCAATGTGGCATGATCTAACCTGACCGATCCAATGGCTCAATTTCCCCAGAAATCCCAAAATTTTGCATCAGATCCACGAAAAAAACATCAAATTTCAGGAAAAGGACAAAGGAAACGGAAGCAGGAGAATGATGAGTACTCACAGACTTCCAGATCGCTACTGCAGAACTCATCGTTTCGGCCAAGGCACGCAAAGAGGGAGGAGTTCCACTGCGATCGGGCGACGGGCTCGCCGATGACGCTGCCGTGCCCTAGCGGGAGGCCGTCGGCAGTCCATCCAACAACGGCCTCCTCCTCCCTCCTTCCCTCTCCTTTCTCTTCCTTTCCCTCGTTGCTGCCCGTCAGCAGAGGGCTCCCTTCCTCTCCTGCCATCTTCGCCGTCTCTCTCTCTCTCTCTCTCTCTCTCTTTTGTTGTTTCTTCTTTTTCCTCCTGGTCTTTCCTTCGGATATAAATAAACCAAACCAGGAGAAGGGGAAAGAGGGATTGTCTAAACTCGGCTATTTATTATAATAATATTCGTTAAATCCGGATATCCGTCAAATTTGATAGCAAAAAATCAAAATTATATCTGTATCCGCTTATAATTGGATATGGTTTTGGCTTACCAAATCTGACAAAACGGAGTTAGATCCAGTAAAATATCCAATAAAATTCGATCCTTTGAACACCCCTATCCACAAAGGAAAAAAAACATACGAGAAAGAGACTCAATCCTGGCCATAATTAGCAAAACTATTTTAGAACACGCATTTAGTAAAACTTAAAAAAAACAAAACAAATGCAACTCATCTTTTACCAAATCCCCCCCCCCTAAGGGGTGGCAAAACCTGACACGACCCGCCAACCCACCTCTTAGCCGGGTTCGGGTTTGACTTAAACGGGTTCGTGTCGTAAACGGGTCGACCCGCCTAACCCGTTTATTAAACGGTTCGTGTTAGGGGTATGCCAACCCCGCTAACCCGTTTAATAAATGGGTTAGGCGGGCGGGTCAACCCGTTTACCCGAACCCGACCACCCGCAACCCGTATGTATTTAATTATCTAACCCTAATTTTCTAAAGTGTAAATACTTCAATCCTTCCTTGAATCCTTCATACCCAGCCACAGTCGAGAGCCGAAAAGTCAGAGACCTCTCTTCTGAGTCCTATCCACCTCGTTGCTATCACGATTCACCGCACAGGTGCACACCACCACCCTCTTCTCTCCTCGCTCTTGTTCCTCCTCTTGGTTTGGCACCACCCTCATTCGCTCCCTCCCTCCTTCATCAGCTCCCTCTTGTCCTTGCCCCCTTTCTTCTCTTGCCTCACCTTCTGATCTTTTCCCTAAATCCATGTTGAAACTTCCAATGGAAACGACGATAGCTTCTACTCTGAGCCATAAAGCTTCAAGGTAGACCAAACGTTTTCTCCTTTGGTGACCAAACCCATTTTTTTCTCAAGTCCCTTGTGCTATTTTTGTGTGTTCCCTCTAGGTACTTGAGTTGGATGGGAGGAGAAAATGGAAGATGGTATGAATACAACAGGCGGCAACATCCCATCAATGGAAATTGATGGAATCCAAGCACCAACAACTGAGATTGAGCCCCAACGGCAACAACCATAATCTGGATTACCATGACCGTCTCGGCTTGCTTCCAGAGGTCGGCCTTCAAAGCAAAGCCTTCCAAGCAGACAATCGAAGCCCTTTCTTCCAGGCAGTACCATACTTTCTATATAAAACGGGTTAACCGTGTCGTGTAAACGGGTCGTGTTGACCCGACCTGTTTATTAAACGGGTTAACTGGGTTGTGTTGGGTTACCCGTTTAATAAATGGGTCAGGTTCGTATTTGCCACAGTCGACCCGTTTAATAAACGGGTCGGGTTCGTGTTGAGGTATGTTGACCCACCAACACGACCTGCCAACCCCACCTGATTGCCCTCCCTAACCCCCCCCCCCCCCCCTAAAAAAAGGAAAAACTCTTTCTTTTAAGAGAACTATTGAGAAATGAAAAACATGGCACGTTTTTTAAGAGTCCCCGATCAGGTGCCATCACATGGCACATTTTTTGTGCCTTAGCCACCTGAACGCCCTCCCCATCGAAGTTTTTTTTATAGGGTAGTCTTGAATGCTCTACAAAAATCTACGACAAAACCTCTATGTTATCAATTGTCATAATCGCGAATGGACTACGGGGCTCAACCTAACATGTTTTTCAATTAAATGAAGAAATTCCCATTTGACATCCATGCCCACCATCCAATTGAAATGGACGGCACAGATGAAAGGATACCATGTTCACCATGAACCAATATCACCATCCAGTTGCAAGCTTTGACGTTTTCCAAATTGGTAGTAGATTTTTAAGGATTTATATTTATAGAGGAGAAGACATAGCCATTAAGCAAAGATTGCTTTGACTAATTCAGGGTGGAAATTTGAAGAAAAAAAAAACTACCAAATATCCACCTAGATGGATCTCGCGTGGAAATCCATAAACAAAAAGAAAATCTAAGCTTAAGGTTGATAACCATCCAAATGGTAGAGAAACTAAGAAAAATTAAGCCAAATCTAGGTTAGCAAGCCGTGGGCCCAGGTCAAAATCTATATAACAAATATCAACAATAATTTGAAAAATATTGTGATTTTATTGCAATATTCCCCTTTTCTCAGCCTTTGGGCGAAGATCAGGTCTAGTAACCCAAAAAATTGCAATGTTTTTTCAAAACATCATCTGTTTAAAATGTACCACGATTTTATGATTCAGCAATGAAAACACTTTTTTTGTTATTTTAACATTTTAATTTCCTTTTGTATTGTACGTCTTTTTAAATTTAATTTTTTGTATATTCTTGTGATCTTCCAAAAAAAAGGTTAAGTTCCGAACTATTACGAGATTTATCCTCACCAAGATTTTCTTGGTAATGGCGAGATTTACTATATTGTCAAACCCCAGGTGGTCTGGTCAAAACCAATCCACATATTCTTATGGATACGGTAATATGGATTGCGTGCATTGTATCCGAGCCAGGATCAGGTGCCATCACATGGCACACTTTGAGTGTGCACCGCAGATGGAGGGCAGCCAGGTGCAGAGGCACACTCAAAGTGTACCATGTGATGGCACCTGATCCTGGCTGATTGTATCCTGCCCAAATTGGAAGCATAGGATAACTAATGGGCAACCATTTTTAATCAGTTTTGGAAGAAAAAAAATTAAATTAAGGCAAACTTTCTTATCATTAGATTTAACTGTTATTTGGGTTTTCTACTTACTGCTTGTACAGAAACTATGGTTTTGTTAAGTGACGAAAAGGGTTGGATGCAAATTCACAAATTTTTTTACAAAAGAGGACACTGTCTTTTATCACTGTGTTGATTAAGAAATAATTTCTTGATATCTATATATATAAATTTATTTAGTATTGAAAATACTATTAAATTTATTACAATTAATATAATATTGTTTGCATATGCATTAAGGGTGCGTCACTTAGGTGTGTCAATAGGTTGGTTTTAAGTCTGGCCCAATCCATACCAAACCCGATTGGGTCAGAGTTTGGTGATAAAGAAAGAGTTCCTATTAGAATTTGGGTTGGATCAAAAGGATGATTAGTATATAAAGTTGGGTATGATTTGTAAAATTTCATACCAGAGCCGAGTTAGACCTGATTTGCATTTAAGATCTGCAATTTGTCAATACAAAAAAAAGGACAAAAATATCATTTTATCAGGTGTGAACTAGGTCTGGTTCATGCAATCTTTATAGGATCCAGGTATGGTTTCTCTTAGGGTGAGACCGATTCAACTTGGGTACCAAATCGATACCAGCACCTCAACGATTAGATCCAGGTTTGGAACCACCTGAGTCCGAATCAGGTCTGAGCTCTTAACGCCCCTAAGGTGTGTTTGAATAGCAGGACAAACGCCACCTGGACACACCAGCGTTTGTCCACAACCTGTGCGAGTCGCACCCTCACAACTTCCACCGCACCATTTAAAATGTAGAGCAGTGGAAGCAAAGCGGTCCCTGCCGGGACCACTTTGTCACCATGTATCAAATGCAAGACATCACCCGTGGTGCGTCCCACGATTCAAACGCACCCCAATGTCGCATGTCGTAGCGTCCCCAGCCAAAAATAACTTGTAGGTGACGTGATCAAGCAATTGGAAAATTCATCCCTAAACTGCTTGAATGCTTGACTTGTGGCCACTATTTGACACAAAATCACATGACAACATTTCGTGTGGGGCCTGCACTCTGTCTGGGAAGATGATAGCCAATCACATGACAGCATTGTATTGGGCCCACAGCTACAGAGTGCAGGCCTCACATGAAATGCCCAAGCAGGTTATATATATCCCCCCCCCCATGCACTGTTTGCTACCGTGCAGGTTCGGGGGTTCGAATGAGCACCTACGTATATAAGCACGTGGGGCTTGTGTCAGCATCACTTAGCGTCAGAGTCAAGTCCGATTGCAAAGACTTAAGTATCCCTTCCTGCCATTCTCACCATGAAATGATGGTTTGAGAAAAGAACAAAAATGTCCTCTATCCAAAAAAAAGGAAACGATGGTTCGAGAAAAGGACAAAAATATCCTCATTCAAAAAAGTCGAGGATGATGTTAACTCTTCAAAGTCCAAATGTTTCGTTTTCGCCCTAAGCAGTAAACTTTTGTACTATCTGCTGTAACAGGGGCTCATTTTGACGATGCACCCTTTATCATCGTCTGTTGTCGTCGGAACACCCTTTGCCATCGTCTGCTGTCACTGAAATACCTTTTGCCATCGTCTGCTGCCGCTGGAGGACTCTTTATCGTCGTCTGCTGCCGTCGGAGGAACCTTTGTCGTCATTTGTTGTCGTCGGAGCACTCTTTGCCATCGTTTATTGTCGTCAAAGCATTATTTGTTGTCGTCTGCGCAATGGCAGCATCGTTGCCACCATCGACTGCATCTACCTTCTAGGTGTTTTTCCTCCACTGTCGGATTACCAAAACTTGTATCATTTCGGTGAGTTTCGTGTAAGGTTTCATTATGCAAACAAATCGATTTGTAAATCTGAATGCTAAATCTTACAACTGGTTGTACTATTCATGCTAAATAACACCTATTTCTATACTGAAACAAATCGATTTGAACCTATCTACCTTCTGGGCATCGAAAAACAGTTAGCACGATTTGTTCTTATGAAGCATCAACAATTTATACGTTTAAAGCAGTAACGATTTAATGAAATTATCATGATTTATACTTATGCTTGATAAATCATACATCAATGTTTATGTATGAAGCCCAAACATTACAATGATATGTACTTGTGAAGGTTGTGATTTCTACAACGATTTGTAAGTTTAAAACAACAATGATTTATACATTTAAATCAATATCGATGTGTATTTATGAAGTTACCTCGATTTGTACTTAAGTTTGCTAAATCTTACAATGATGTTTACTTATGAAGCCAAATATTGCGATGATTTGTAATGATGGTGATTGTTTAATGAATGGGATAATTTGTATTATTATATACTTGGGGAGGCGGTTGTAACATATAATGATGCAATTAAATTTATGTGTTGTGCATGTTAGCAATGTCTAAAGCTCATCAGACAAGAAATCCTCTATCGTTCGATGGGATGACTATTACAAAAATTATCCATCAGTCCCATTTATATGAGCTTTATGAAAGGTACCAAAATATAATGAAGATTGAAAATGATAAAGACAAGGATAAAGCGTTGGAATTGTATAATGCAGAGTATTGAGGCTGAAGAACAAAAGAAACATAAGGAAGAAGAAGAAGGATGATGAAGAGAAGGAAAAGCAAAGGAAGAAGGAGGAGGATAATGAAAAGCAAAGAAAGAAAAGGCAAATGAAGGAGGATGGGGAGGAGAGGGAAAGACAAAGGAAGAAAGCGGAGGAGGGAGAAAGGCAAAGAAAGGAGGAAGAGGAGAATGAAAAGCAAAGGCAAATGAAGAAGGAGGAGGAGGAGGGAGAAAGGTAAAGGAAGAGGCAAAGGAGAGAAAAAGACAAAGAAAGAAGGAGGAGGAGAATGAAAAGCAAATGAAGATAAGGCAAATGAATAAAGAGGAGAAAGAGAGGGAAAGGCAAAGAAAGAATAAGGAGGAGGCGAAAGAGAAGGAAAGGCAATTGAAAAAGAAGGATGAAGAAAAGGAAAGACAAATGATGAAGATGAAAGAGGAAAGACAAATGAAGAAGCATAAGGATGAGGAAGAGAAGGAAAGGTGAAGGAAGGAGAAGGAGGACGAGAAAAAGAAGGAAAGGCAAAGAAAGGAGAAGGGGGATGAGGAAGAGAAAGAAAGGCAAAGGAAGGAGGAGGACGAGGAAGATAAGGAAAGAGAAAGGAAGAAGCAGGAGGAAGAAGAGAAGGAACGAAAAAAGAAAAAGTAGGAGGAGGAAGAGAAGAAAAGGAAAAGAAAGAAGTAGAAGAAAGAAGAGAAGGAAAAGGGAAAGGAAAAAACAAAAGGAGGAAAAGAAGAAAATGAAAGGAAGGAAGAAATTAAAAAGTAGAGGAGGGAGGCGAAGGAGCGAACGAAGGAAGAAGAAAGGCATAGGATGAAACCGCATGATTATAGCATATTTGTCATTGTTATATTATGTGTAAACTTTGATATACTTCACGACAAATACGTCACAGTCGTGGTCCCATTGCAAGCATTTAGATTGAGCACATATAAGCCTTCACATGCATTCATGCCTGCAGGCTAGTGCATAAAGCTTTGAGGCAGAGCTGACGAAGCTACATAAGGTTCCAAGAGGCAGAGAAGATGAAGCCCGCACGACTGTAGCATATTTTTCATGAAGTATATTGAAGAAAAGAGAAAGAGTGGTTAAATATATTAGGGTTTTAGACCTGGAAAATGGGTTGGGTCGGTGATGATGGACAACCTAGACAACATGTTTTAGGCTTGGACAATGTATTTTTTTTTAACAAGCGTAAAATACTAATGCCACTGAACAAATCGTTGTAAAGTTTGGCATTCGTAAATGAAAATCGTAAGATCGATTAACGTTGATACTGATTGGAAATCATAATTTGCTTTTACGGTCTTGCTATTGCGATTTACACAAAGATTGATAAAAGATTGAAATAATTTTTACGTGTGAAGGCTATGTGCTATCATGATTTGCTTGATACTAATTGACTTGCAACCAATTTTAATTCACTATGTAACATAACATTCTATGATTATATAATTCTTTTATAACAAATTGAGAATTGTTTTTCATAGACAAAGTGTCCCATCACAACATGTATAGCCACAGACATAAAGCGAAAAAGATTTGTCCTATCATGATTTGCTTTTACGGGCTTTGACTAAACCTCGTGACGAGTTTTTTCAAAATTTATCACTTTTATGGCGTATATTTGATTTGTGTTGTGTACTGTAGAAAGAAATTGCAATATCATTTATTAAATATTCTATTAATGTCAGTGGAATATCCATAAAAAAAGATGCCTGAAAACTCTACAAAGGTATCTAAGATAACATCAACCGACTGCAAGACGAATTTGCAAAAGAAAACACTATCAGTAATTTTGTACATATGAAACCACTATCAGTTGTATATTTACTTATGTCATGGGTATGTATGTTAACACATGCATATTTGTTTCAAATAGACTATATACGATTTTGTCATGTATATTCAAAGCAAAGCAACAACCAATACTATACGCGTTGTCACCCCTTATTTCATCATATATCGGTTCTCTTATAAACAAATCATTGTAATGTTCGGCCTTCGTTAATAAAAATCGTAAAAGCGATTATGTTGTGTACAATGAAAATTATGATTTGCTTTTATGATATTTCTATCATGATTTACACAATGATTTATAATGCAAATTACGATTTATACATATGAAGGCTACGTGCTATCACAATTCGCTTGACACCGATTGACTTTCAATCAATTATAATTCATTATATAACATAACATTCTATAATTATATAATTCTTTCTATAACAGATCATGAATTGTTTTCATAGAGGAAGTGTCTGATCACGATATGTACAACCATAGACAAAAAGCGGAAGCAATTTGTTCTATCGCGATTTGCTTTTACGGGATTTGTCTATGTCAACCATATGTTTTATAGTAATTTACAAATCGTTTTAAGTAACAGTTGCAAACTGATATGAGTAAATTACGATATTACATATAGATATCATTCACAGAGACAAACAAAGATATATCGTTGTCACAGTTACTAAAATATTATTTTTGTATAAAACGTAAATCGATATTATGTTGCATATCGATATGTATCGTTGAATTTACCTTGACTTTTATCATTGAATTTCACATCGATTTGTATTTATGGGTTTAGGTGGGGGAGTGATTTTCATCCAGTTGTGGTTGACATAGACGTCATTGTGTAAATTACGATAGGACATTACATGGTATAACGATTTATATACCAAATAAATCACCATAGAAGCGATTTATTAATTATTTAAAAATTAAGCTATAGCGATTTAACAACGACCATGCACATGTAGTGAATGTAACAACTTTTTACTTTTAAGACAGTTTATTTACAGAACAACTTTTTGCGCAATGATTCAACTACAATATATGTATAATGATTTGTATATGTGAAGGCTGGATGAGACAACGATTTTCACTAATGGTATAAGCACTAAACAATGGTGATTTACCTACGGTATCAAAATTGTAGGTCTATAGGCTAGATGAGACAATGATTTATACATGTAAAGGATACATATTACAACAATTTATACATGCGAAGAATACGTTATTAAACAGAATTCACACGCGATTCTTGTGTTCCATAGCTCACTTTCAAATTTATCTGAGCCTGTCTTGAAACAAAATAATATAAGAAACTACATTAAGTTTTACAAGAAATGCAAACATTCTCCCAACATTGATTACATACCAAAAGACTTGTAAAACTAAAGTTATCATTCCAGAAAAAATGGTCGGGAGGATTGAAGGTTACAATATTGCAGTGCACGTCTGTAGGGTATTGTTGCATGTTGAAAATTACATAAGTTAGATATTTATAAGCTGCATGTAATATAATTTACATGAGAAGCAATATAATGTATTAAATATCTATTCATGTGAAGGGCTTGGTTGCTTTTGCTTAGAGGTTGATTGTTTCTTAGACCTTTTCTTGCCAACCAATTTTAGTGCACCCTTTGTCCTCCTCTGACTGCGATCAGAGGCAGGTTTCCTTTTGATACCCTTCGCTAGGTGAATTTTTGCATCATAATCTACAACGTTGACTCCTGACTTGTTGAAGATGATGTTTACACTTCGACGTAACTTCTCATGTGGGTCAAAGGAAGAATGATTTTCACCTCCGTTGTTCACTCCTATTTTTCGTGAACTGGTCTTTATGAGCTGCAATGAACTGATGGTGAATTATCTGCACATTTTCAAGTAACTCCTTTGACACTTTTCTTATACATACATAGGCTTCTTCACTTTTCGATGTCAAATCTACAACATGCATAAGTGGCCTGCATAGTTGTTGGTAACAAGAGACTATGTGGCACTTCTCATCAATACCAGATTGACTGACATTATTTGTATCTAGCAGTTCAATCTTCGCTTGTCTCATCCATCTTCGCATTAAATATGACTCAGATATTTCTTGTATCTTCTCTTGATTAAGTGTCTTTAATGTATGACGACATAAAATACCTTTGAATTCATATATTTTGCACGAACATTCAATTGTTTCGTTGTCAACATTGTACGTAATATGTGCTTCTTGCCTTTTTGGATGATCTTCGCCCTCCCATACAATATGATATTTGTATATATTCTCAGCTTGCACGCGTCCTTCTATGTTACAATTCATGACCTGTATAACCTTCTTCTTAATTCATTCAAATACAATTAGTGTATACAGATCTGTAGACCGCATTAATATTTTTATGCCCAAAGTTACAGGGTGTGTATTAAAGCATTTCACATCTTGTTCAAGCTCATTCTATCTAAGACCGTCTACAAATAATTCATATTGTTCTATTAAGTGAAACATTGTTAAACATGAATACAAGGTTTTCTTCAGTGTGACATGCATAGATTTAGCTCTTTGTGTACCTATCATACCTGCAACAACATGGGCGTAGTTAGGATTCATGTGAGGGGGGGGGGTGCAAACAGGGGTGTAGCAAAAAAAAAATGGTATGATAGTCTGGGGTTTGGGGCCAGTGACCCCGATTTTTTTTTAAGATAAAATAAAAAATGGCTACAATTATTAATAAAAATCTATTTCATATGGACAAATCAAACTATTTGTTGCAATCTTTCTCAACCTCAACGGAAAGTTCTTAAACATTATCTAATGGCAATATATAACACTAGTGCGATAATTTGAAGTTTATAACAATGCATAAATTTTATTTATGACAAAATAAATCAAAATACAAAAGTACCAACTAAAATGGACTTTATGTGTAGGAATATATGCATAGGAGCTCATTCACGAACAAAAAATAGGATTTATTCCAAAAATGGGTAAATTATTTTTTTATTTTAAATAAAATTTGATCAAAAATAAATATAGTGAATTGTTTTAGGTCAGGATCAACCCTACTTTGGAGTTGATTTGATTAAATCCACTCTAATCCACCTATAATTTGATTAAATCAAACTAGCACATATTTGATTAGTCAAATTACCCAAAAGATCAGTGTCTCATTGTTGTGCTCGGTCAGTGTCTCGTCATCTCGCTCACTCAGGAGCACAAGAGCAGCGCCAGAGGCTTGGAGGAGAAGCGTGGGCAGCTGACGTCAGAGAAGAAGTTGGGCGGCTGGGCGACGTTGGATCAGTCATCGGGAGTCGGGAGATTTGGGGAAGACAAGGGCAAGGGCTAGGTCACTCAAAATCAAGATCGAAGAAGAAGAGGGGTTGAGGGGTAATAAGTTAAACGGGTCGGATCCATCACGGGCGGGTGCCCACCCTCGTTAGGTGCTGGATCCGACCCGGGAATCAGGGCTGGGCTAGGACTGGGCTTTTAATTTTTTTTTTTAACTGAGCCGAGAGGCAGGACTGGGATGCCCCCCGCCCCCCCCAGCTCTGCCTTTGCGACCCAAAAATCAGGGATGAGCTAAGACTGGGCTTTTAAATTTTATTTTTTTTAACTGGGCCGGGAGGCAGGACTGAGCTACAGCCCAGTCCTGCCCCCCCCCCCCCCCAGCTCTGTCTTTGTGCACCAAAGTATTGTCTTCCATATGCCAATGCCCACTTCTCTTTTTCTGCATATAAATTTTGTAACCAAACATAGTCCTCAAGGTCGTACATCTGAATCATTTCCTCCCAATCAGAGATAAAAGTGACCTCATCTACGCTCTCAAGTACACACCTTATAAACTTTTTGTCAAACCCTGTCTTTTGATTAAATATATGTCCTATGTTCTTTGCTGTATTTTGAAAGATATGTCATAAACACAGGCGATGATGTGCATCTGGCCATACATGAGACACATCAGCTATAATTGCGTGATCACCATCTGTAAGTACAACTTCAGGTTGCTTCCCATTCATTACATGTGTAAATACTATGAGCAACCACTCAAAGCTTTCCTTGGTCTGGTCATACAAAAAAGTGCCGCCTAATATACAACTCTGTGAGTGATGGTTCACTCCGACAAACTGTGCAATTGGCCATTGTTTAATATTAATCTTTACTGTCGTATAAAAAACAAGCACATCATTGAAACATTCATGATCTACTCTTGACTTTCAATCTGCTCAAAACATATTCACAGTGTATTCATCTTAATCTAGTTGCATTGCACTAAAGAAACCAGGGTCAATGCTTGATTTCTTCTGTAAGTAATTAACCAAAGAACATATTTCTCTATTCTTCATGTTATTTGTCCTCTTTCTTCTCAAGTGGTTTCTTAGATCCATAAGTGTGAATGACACATTCTCGTGACCACCATTTATGCGCGCGCATAAATTATATATTTTCCTTGGTGCAATGCCAACGCTGTCAGCTATTTCAGCAATTGCAACATGCGCTTCAGTTACTTTACAATGTAACCTTAACATAAGAGTTACAAATGAAGCTGCTAAATCATGGTTATGATCACTGATTAAAGTACGAACTATATATTTCCCATTCGAAAGTCTTCTTAACACCATTCTCGCTGGACATCCACATCTTGAATCTGACTTTCCTCTTGTTGGATTTTCACTTGACTTCTTCTAACCTTCCTTAGAACAAACATGTGTCTTTCTCACCATGACACCCTGTGCATTTTTTGACCAAGAATACCTTCTAACACTGAAGCCAAGTTTTAAGGCATAATTATTGTAAAATTTATATGTAGCTTCCTTATTATTAAACTGCATTCCTTCCACGGGAACAAAGTCAAGTGTACTACCATGTACATTTTCAGTGCCTGCACCTTTATCAAGTGTACTGTCATGATTGTCTACCGCATTATCGAATTGCATTTCTTTTCTTGGAACATTCAAGTCAAGAGTGAATCCAATGCATGCACCCTTCTTATCATGTACATCATTAGTGCACATGTTCACTTCTTTAGGTGCGTCATTAGTACATATATTCACTTCTCCATAACTTTCTAATGATTGAGATAAATCATCTTCACTGCAACTAGATGATAAGCTCACCACTGTCATAAGAAAGATATTAATTTGCGTTAGCCAGCGCATACGTTTACTATGATTTATTCGAGATGCATATAACAACGAATACTGATAAGGTTAAGCAAGTCAAAGAAACAATTGAATGAATCACAGTATAAAAGCAACAACGATTTGTTATTTGCTTATACTATGCATTGAGTTGTTATTTACCATGCTAATAAAAGAAACAATTTGTCATATATGTGTGTTGATGATAGCGATTCACGTGACTGCAATTTAATTATATCTATGAAGCAATTTCAATAAAAATCGCTAAATGAGCAGCGATTTCAATACAAAAAGCGCCACTGCAAGTGCGCAACAATCTATTTTCGCACACACATGATTTAAAATTTTTTTATAAATATCTTACAAATCAATACTAGAAAACATATAATATCTTACAAATCAATATACATATCGCATAATATATTATAAATCGATATGACAATTCAGCATAATAGCTTATAAATCAACACTATAAAACACATAATATCTTACAAATCAATATACATATCGCAAAATATATTACAAATCGATACAGAAATTCAGCATAATAGCTTACAACTTGATATTAACAAACAAAATAATATCTCATAAATCGATTGTATGTTACTACAACTGCGATTTGTGATACATTGCATATACTGAGTGAATGAACGATACCAAATGGGGTAAAGGCCCTTCCTCACATTTGTAAACAAGCATTCTTGTCAATAGGTCCCAACGTCTTATAAATATCTTTAATTTTCAAACCGTCGAAAAAACAAGATCCACCTACAATAACAAAACAATGCCTTAATGGCACTCACGCCGACATACATTCTTCAACAATAGCATGATGACATGAAAAAATACTCACGATGCCTTAATGACACTTGTTGGAATGTTTGTGCGTCATTGCTTTTTTTCATACTGCCTAACGAAAATGAAAAAAAAAGAGAAGACTGTAAAAAAGGATGGCTGACAAATGCCCCTATGACGCCCACCAATGATCGAACCAGTCGATCGATTTATAGTTATCTCCATGAGGTAGGAACGAACCCAAGAATATTTTGTAACACAAGTCAGGAACGAGAAGGCGGCAATGTGTTGTAATACAAGCTAAAAACCAAGGCGGGAACTTGGACTCGAAATGACGGCAAAGGGTACTTCAGCAACAACAGACGACGATAAAGAGTGCGTCTTCAAAAAAAGCTCCTGTTACAGCAGATGGTGTGTCCTCAAAGGGTGATCCGCATAGGAGTTTACTGCTTAGGGCGAAAACAAAACGTTTGGACTTTTTGAAGAGTTAAAATCATCATCTCTTTTATGAATGGAGGTCATTTTTGTCCTTTTCTAGAACCATCGTTTCATGGCGAGAATGGCGGGAATGACGGGAAAGGGTACTTAAGTCTTTGCAACAGCACCAGACTTCGATGCTAAGTGATGCCGACACATACGGGGATACGCGCCCCACGTGCTTATATACATGGCGCTCATTCGGACCCCTGAACACGCACTGTAGCAAACAATGCGTCTTCGGGGGAGAACACACAACACCCTCCCCATGAAATGTTGTCATGTGATTGGCTGTGTCGAATAGTCATGGCACTTAGCCACTCTCTAGATCGCTGCTCAACTTTGAGAATGCAAAATCGACATCAAAACCTGCAATTCAAGCTGTTGAGAGGGATAGAGAGAGTTCTGCTGAACTCTAGCACCCATCCCAGACCCTCTGATCCCCCTTCGCCAGGCGCACCCCACAAGTAAAGACATGAGGTCGTTTAAGAACTTTAAGCCAATCACGCAGAATTGGGGAACCACGTCTCCACTTGGACGAGATCTTCCAACAATGATCTTGTACTTGAGCTTCATTAAGTTTGTCCCCGACTTGTCATCAACAACAAGACTCCACCACCATTTTGAGAGCACACTTCTGTTTAAAAGGTCTAAACCTCTCACTCCAAGGGCACTTTTGTTCACGTAGGCAGGCGAGTGACAACCTCCCAAGTCATCTAGTAGCTCCCCAGAGGAAGTCTCTGATTAATCTTGAAATTCTGTAGAGAGGCTTTTTTGGAATTCTGAAAATTGACATCAAATAAAGGGGAATTGAAGCTATGATCGGTTAAGCATCCGGGTAAGGATAAATGGACATTGGTCCAAGAATGGATCTTATTCAATAGCCTGTCCTCTATAGAACGCCAAATACAAGCATTAGATCTGTCCTTCATTAGATACATCCCCAAATACGACAGCGGCAGTCGCATCTTTCTGCATCCAAAAAATCATCTCAGCTTCCCTAATAGAGGTCCGATAAGCATTTAACATCATCAAACTGCACTTGTTTTCATTGATGTTCATTCCCGATAATAGGGAGAATGTGTAGGATTAGCCAAGTCCTACTCATCTGCTCCAAAGTTGCAGTGCCATAAATCAAGATGTCATCCACAATATATTTGAAGAAGCAATGCAAAGCCCCATGGATTTTTATCCCCTCTCTTCCTGCCTTATACATCATACTCGCGAGACCTTCATATGCTATGTTAAATGGGAGGGGGCAGCCTTGCTAGAGCCTCCCTTAGATAGCTTGAAGGAGTCACTCTCCACCCCCATTGATGCAAACTACAGTAGTTGCGGATGTAATCAGCTCCTTGATCCAATAAATCTATTGTGCCCAGAAGCCCATGTGTTTTCATATTGGAAAATAAAAAATCCCATTAAGACTGTCAAAGGCCTTGAAGAGGCCCACCTTAAGAAGGAACAAAGGCTTGTTATCAGCTGGGGCATCAAAGGGCGCAATCTGTTAGCAAGACCTTCCCAAGAGCCTTGTATAAGCTTCCAAGTAGTGATATAGGCCTGAATCTAGAGATGTCTTCAAAATCCCTATATTTCGGTATGAGAATGATCATGGTATAGGACTTGAAGTAGATTTTCAGTCCTTTGGAACTCCTGCACCAATCTGAACAGGTCATCTTGGCACACGTCCCAAATCCACTTAAAAAAAATCAACAGGCAAGCCGTCTGCACCAGGCGCTTTACCCATATGCATTTCCCAAACAGCCGTCCGAATTTCAACAACCTGAACCTGGGCTTCCAAAGGGTGCACTTGTTGATCTGTGAGCTTCTTGAACAGATCTGGACACAAGCCGCAACCATTGCCTTGATAGCCATTGAACAACACCTCCCTCCGACAAACACAGGGCCACAATCTTCAAGCATCGAATGCTATTGATATTCCTTCTTGTTGATGCGGAAACATGAAAGAAACTCGAGTTTTGATCTCCCTCCCGAAGCCACTATATACGTGATCTTTGCCTCCATCTAATTTCGTCCCGATAGCGCCATTCTGCCATATTGTTGGTTAGCTCCTTAATCTCAATCGCAGTTAACTGTGACTGGTCTTCAACCTGAGCGCATGGAACATTTTCTTGCAAAGCAGATAGTCGAGCTTCTCAGACAATGATATCCTTGAACTTGCAACGCCCTTAGTTTTTGGCCCACTGGGAGAGTTGAATCCTCAAGCCAACAAGTCATTGCTAGAGTTTGTATGCTTCCCAATCGCCTACAACTGGAATCAGCCACAAATTAATGACTCTTTGCCTAAAAGAGGGGGTGCATACCCATCACCATTAATGGAAGCGAAAGGGTGATGTAGGCTTACTAGTGTTGCCCCATTTGAGGAAGATTAGACCATGGTGGAAAACCGTCCAAGGTTCCGCCGAGAAATCATGTTCCGGGAGATTATGAAACGATTTGATTGTTTATTAGACCAGGAATAGTAGAAGTAGGTGTCCGAATGAGAGCCACGTGTATAAGCTCATGGGGCTCGTATCCTTGTGTGTGTCCTCAATTAGCATCATAGTTCGTGCAATTGCAAAGACTGTACCCTTTTCCGCCATTCCAGTTAAGAAAGGATGATTCAAGAAAATAACAAAAATGTCTTTCATCTAGAAAAGTGAAACGATGGTTCGAGATTCTCTATCTAGAAAAGTGAAAACGCTGATTCTAGAATGATGTTAACTCTTCAAAATCCAAACATTTCGTTTTCGCCCTATGCAGTAAACTTTTGCACCATCTGTTGGAACAAGAGCTCTCTTTGGCGACACACCCTTTGCCATCGTCTGATGCCCCCGAACCCTCCTTTGTCGTCGTCTGCTTCCACCGGAGCATCCTTTGCCGTCGTCTGTTGTCATCGAAGCACCCTTTATCGTTGTTTGCTTCTGCCAAAGCAACCTTTGACTTCGTCTGCTGCCATCGAAGCACCTTCTGTCATCGTCTGTTACCGCTGGAACATTCTTTGCCGTCGTCTACGTAGTGGCAGCATCGTTGCCACCATCGACTGCATCTACCTCCTGGTTCTGGGTGTTTCTCCTCTACTGTCGGATTACCAAAACTCGTATCATTTTTGTGAGTTTCGTGTAAGGTTTCATTATGCAAACAAATCAATTTATAAATTTGAATGCTAAATCTTACAATTAATTTTACTATTCATGCTAAATAACATATATTTTCATATTGAAATAAATCGATTTGTACATATCTATCTTCTGGGTGTTGAAAATAGTTAGCACGATTTGTTTTTATAAAATAACAACGATTTATACATTTGAAGCAGTAACGATTTAATGAAATTATCATGATTTGTACTTAAGTTTGATAAATCGTACAATAATGTTTACGTATAAAGCCCAAACGTTACAATGATATGTACTTATGAAGGTTGCAATTTCTACAACGATTTAATGAAATTACTACGATTTGTACTTAAGTTTGATAAATCGTACATCAATGTTTACGCAAGAAGCCCAAACGTTACAATGATATGTACTTACTTATGAAGGTTGTGATTGCTACAACGATTTGTAAGTTTGAAGCAACACCGATTTATATATTTAAAGCAGTAGCGATGTGTATTTATAAAGTTACCTCAATTTGTACTTAAGTTTGCTAAATCTTGCAACGATGTTTACTTATGAAGCCAAATATTGTGATGATTTATAATGTTGGTGATTGTTGAACGAATGAGATAATTTATAATATTATATACCTGGAGAGGTGGTTGTAACATATAATGATGCGGTTAAATTTATGTGTTGTGTAGGTTAGCAATATCAAAAGCTCGTCAGACAAGAAATCCCATGCCGTTCGATTTCATGAAACTTAATAAAATGATCCACCATTCTCATCTATATGAGTGTCATGAAGGGTACCAAACTATAATGAAGATTGAAAATGATAAAGAAAGGGACAAAGCGTTGGAATTTCATTATGCAGAGCAATATCTATCAGATATTGAGGTTGAAGATTAAAAGAAGTATTAGGAAGAACAATCACTGAAGAAGAAAAAAGATGACGAAGAGAAGGAAAAACAAAGGAAGAAGGAGGAGAATGAAAAGCAAAGGCAAATGAATAAGGAGGAGGAGAGGGAGAGGGAAAGGCAAAGAAAGAAGGAGGAGGAGGAGAGGGAAAGGCAAAGGAATAAGGAGGAGGAGAGGGAAAGACAAAGAAAGAAAGAGGAAGAGAAGAGGGAAAGACAAAGAAAGAATAAGGAGGATGAGGAAGAGAAGAAAAGGCAAATGATGAAAATGAAAGAAGAAAGGAAACTGAAGAAGCATTAGGATGAGGAAGAGAAAGAAAGGTGAAGGAAGAAGAAGGAGAAGGAGGACAAGGAAGAGAAGGAAATGCAGAGGAATGAAAATGAGGACGAGGAAGAGAAGGAAAGGCAGATGAAGGAAAAGGAGGACGAAGAAGAGAAAGAAAGGCAAAGGAAGGAGAAGGAAGACGAGGAAGATAAGAAAAGAGAAAAGAAGAAGCATGAAGAGGAAGAGAAGGAAAGAGAAAAGAAAAAGCAGGATGAGGAAGAGGAAAGAAATGAAAAAGAAAAAGAAAAAGAGGAGGATGAAGAGAAGGAAAGGGAAAGAAAAAAGCACGAGGATGAAGAGAAGGAAATGGAAAGAAAAAAGCACGAGGATGAAGAGAAGGAAATGAAAATGAATGAAGTAATTGAAAAGTAGAGTAGGGAGCCGAAGAAGTGAAGGAAGGAAGAAGAAAGTCAGAGGATGGAGGGAGGGGATGAAGAGGAGAAAAGTATGACCAAGGTACGTAAATTGATCTTGTCTGTCATAATTTACTGTGAGAGTATTCTAGAAAATTGTGATTATTATGTATAGCGATTACTTTGATAGCGATTACTGTGAATGATTTACTGTTATAGGTATAATTATGTATAGTGATTATTGTGAACAATTTATTGTGATAGCGATTACTATGAACGATTACCATGATAGCGATTACTGTGAACGATTTACTGTTATAGGTATGATTATGTATAACGATTATTGTGATAGCGATTACTATGTATAGCTAGTGAGCAATGATTATTATTGATAGCGATTATTGTGTACAACAACATGCAGAAGTACAAGTGAGACTAATTTTGATTTGATATGAATAATATGTTATTTTGTGTTACAGAGAGGTCACAAGAGAAGTAGAGAAGCAGGTGAAAAGCTCAGAGGGCGGTGTCAGTGGCTTGTAGTTCTGTCGTGGTATGGACAACTTAGTAAATATCAGAAGAATCGATTGCGAAATATGCACTTCGGTAGCCTTCTAAACCAATATTCTTTTAAAGCATGCTGAAACACTATGACCCACTTAGTAAATAAGTGAAATAATAAGATAAATATATTCCAATTTGATTCTTTTGAGATTACCATGACCTTAGAAGATGTGGCACGGATTACAGACCTTAAGTGCCATAGAAGTGCTGTCCTATTACGGGATTCAAACTATACTGCAAGGGACAAGTGCATGGCCCTTCTAAGAATGTCGATGGAGGACTGGAGGCAATGTATTTCTGGTGAAAGCAATTCCACATCGATGAAAGTTTATTCTTTCCGTAATAAATGGGAAGGCCGGTCCGCTACATGTGCATATGAAAAAGCTGACCAAGAGTTGCACAGTTTCCTTCTTTATTTTTTTGGACTTACTTTATTTTCTGATTTGTCTGGTTCAAGAATAAGTTACCTGTGGTTGCAATTCTTAGAAGACTTAGATAAAGTCGACAACTATGCATGGGGTGTTGCTATGCTCGCACACTTGTACAATCAACTTTACCGTGCGAGTAATGGTACAAAAACCGTTAAAGGGTTTTGGCCATTTGTCCAGGTAATTGTTTATTACATATTTTATAGTTGTAGACTAAGATAGTTGAAGGTTATAATCTTACTAATATATGATTTTGTAGGCCTGGTTGTTGGAGCATATTGTCGCCTTGCATCCTCAGTGCGACCCTGTGATTTATGGTTTTCCAAATATTGGCCGGTGGGCTAGAATAAATGTAAAGCAAGATAATGTTAAGTTCATTTTAGATGGTCTGCAATTAAATGAGGTAAATGGTTTAAAATCATTTACAATTGTTTCAACATTTATCATTCATTAGTATAAATCATTGAAATGTTTAACATTCTTAAGTAATCATCACTGCATGATTTTTACTTCATTCGTGCAAATTGTTCTAATGTTTAACATTCTTAAGTAATGATCATTACAGGATTTTGTATTCCTTAGTACAAATCATTATCGCTTTAGCATTTAACTTTCATTAGTGTAAATCGTTAGCATTCTTAAGTAATGATCGTTGCAAAATTTTGTATTCCTTAGTACAAATTGTTATCTCGTATAAATCATTGTAATCGTTAGCTTTCTTAAGTAATGATCGTTGCAGGATTATTTCTTCGTTAGTACAAAGCATTATCTTTTTAGCATTTAGCATTCATTATTATAAATCGTTGTAATATGTAGCATTCATTAGTGTAAATCATTTTAATACAAAGCTCTCATTAGTAACAATCATTGTAATATATTTAGCACTCGTTATTATAAATCATTTTAATATTTAGCATGAATAATTATGTCTATACCTAAATCATAATCTCCAATATATAGGTTGTGTGGAGACCATATGGAGATGGGGAGGACGAGGACCAAGAGATTGTTGCTCAGGCCGCGAGACTGTCTGCCTACGATATTTGGCTGTTTAACAATTATGAAGCTGAGTTGCAGCATGATAGTCGAGTTCTCCTATAAGCTGGCTTGGGACAGTCTACCCTAAAGCAGCCTATGGAAGTGAGAAGAAAGATGAAAAGTGGTGGGGCTAGGAACATGAATTGTCATGATCGCTTCAGGGAACAATTGGATAGCTGGAACAAAGAGGTGTTCTTAGAACCATAATTCTTTAAGTATTATAATATAATAATATTTTTTCTCTAGCGATTTGCTTTTACAAGCTATGTCTGTGTGAACGATATGTCCATCGCGATTTACACAATGACTGATTCATAAAAGGTAGAAAAGAAAAACAATAAAAAAATCGACACAATGTTTAGATTTAGTAAACTACAATTCTTGAAATAATAGCAAATCAATTTCACTGTAACAATATTTGCTATAACGATTTGCTTGATACCAATTGTCCTCTCGCGAATTGATTTTACGAGCTTTGTATATGTGAACAACATGACCTATCGCGATTTATACAATGACTGATTTATAAAAGGCAGAAAGGAAAAACAATAAACAAATCAACACGATGTTTAGACTTAGTAAACTATAAATTGCGTTAACTTTAATGATACATTACAACCACGTTCATTTACAAAATATATGAGTATTTATTTACAATACATGACCATCATCATCAAAGAAAACATATATCATCATCAACATCATCCCCACGTCTAAATAGTTATGTGCTTCGAGTGTAATCCAGGTGCGCATGAAATCCAGCTTGCTTTCAGGCAGAACTGAAGTATATCAAAGGTACAAATTGCAACAGGCAGAGAAGATGCAGCCCGCACGACTAGCACCTTCAGTTTACTGAGTGGCCTTCTCTAGTTATAATACATCATGGAAAGCTATTTATGGGAGGACATTTCCATCAAACGCATATCTATCTTTTAGAGACTCTCATTTTTACAAAAGAGATCATAAAAACAACCATAGCGTTCATCATTGAGTTTATTTCCTGCTGCAAAATGATTCTATGTGCAGCTGAGGGTACATCCTCTCCAAGAAAATGAGCTCAAAAGGGGTTTAAATGGGTCATGGGGACCCATTTGTTTTTAATTTTCTTTCGAGGGACAATTAAGTCTTTTTGGCCAGCCCATCTCAACAACTGTTGCCCAGGGTCAATTGAGACCTAGCCAGGTGGCTGGGCCCTTTGACCAAAAGTCTGGTCCTAGTTTCTTTGAAACTAGGTTGGGACCCAGTTATCCTAAAGAGGGCTAACTAGGGCGCAATGAAGTATGTGGTTAGAGCTTGGATGAATCCCAGTGGAATCCAACCCAATCTTATTTACATGCTATTTAAGCATTAACACCCCTCTCAATCCCCTTTCATGTTTTACCACTGTCCTCTCTCACGTATGTGCTCTTCCCTCTCAATCGAACTCACTCCCTCTTCTCCCCCTTCGTTCTCTATCCTTTTAGAGTCGTGAGTGTTCTTTGCTTTCCTTTGTTCGTCTTCATCATTGGTGTCAGCAAGCTGCACCATCATCTCAGTTGTCTGGCATGCACTTGGAAGGTAGTTGCGAGGTGAGGACATTGGTATTCCAGTAGAATGTATAAAGAAGTTACAAGGAAGGAGCGAGCCAAGGTAGGGGGCTCAATCCCTCTTCTCACAATGGTGGTATGCGTAGGCACACTTGTTTGACTAGATATATGCTTCTCTGATTGTTTTGATTATATTTGAGAATATGTTATGTGCATCATGCCAGTTGGGTTTCGGTAAATGTATGAGTTTTAGGGAATTATCTCCATAAGGGAGTCGATTTCCTCTAAAATGTGTGTGATAATTTTAGAAAGATGGACTGTGGTGGGTCCTTTGGAAGAACTGTTGTGGGTTTTTGTTCATGGTGAGAAATGGGCATGTTTGCATGTTGGATGGATGTTTGCGTGATCCTTAAGCATGTTGATATGGATTCCTATATAGAAAGCTTGTAGAAAGACCACACTTTCCAAGTGTTTTTGAGTTTTGTGGGACATAGGAGTCGACCCTAATATGTGTTTGCATTCTGTTGGAGTACAAAAATGCACAAGAGTCAACCCCTATTGTGTAGAGTTGACCCCTGTATGCTCGCAACCAATGTGAGGAAGACCCAAGGGTTGACCCTTGGTTCTAGAGGGTCGACACTCGGTGTGACAAATGGTCTGATTTCAGTAAGGGTTGACCCTTGTTCATGGGAGTCGACCCCTGCTGTGTATCTTGGTTGCACATGACACGAGGGTCAACAATTGTTCACTGAGGGTTGACTCTTGTTGTGTGTGTGTGTTGACCCTTGACCCACAAGTGATGTGGTTCGACAATGGATTGTTCACCGCCGACCTTAACCACTCGGTGCACACAGGCACGCTCTGCTTAGAAGGCACACGCAGATGCAATATTTCACTCAGTGCACACAGGCGTAATTCAATCTGCATGCACAGGCGCATACGTGATTAGCGCACGCAGGCACAATACAATGTAGTGTACACAAGCGCTTGCGAACGATGTGCATACAGGCACGTAGGACAACACGCATGCAGGCACACGAAGAATAGCGCTCACAAGCGCAAGACATATGATGCTCATGCAGGGTGTTGTAGCATCTTAGCTTCTTGCTCAGTACCGTGCACAACAACATTGACGCATATATGTGCGGTATGCTCAGATGCGTTTAAATATGCAATCAAAATAAGACTCGACAACACTTGTAGTTCATATCTAAGAAGTATGAGTGATAATTGAACACGCTATGAGTGTTTACTTATGTCGTCTGATGCTTAATGCGTGTAACAGAGTGTCAGCGGTCGAGGTGTTGCAGCGATCTCACAGAGTATGCTTGTGCATCAGTCTGTAGGTGCGGTCTAGATGTTGTTGTAGTGCTTCAGATCACAGTGGCTAGTTGCGAATGCCGATTGCAGATCCGAACAACCTTATCAGATCTCTGTAGCTCTTCGTCAAGCTAAAGTGTAACTTCAACAATGATCTGAGGATGAATGAAAGACGTGTTGTGGAAGTGAAATCCTTTGCTAGCTTATGAATGAGGCTAGAAAGGTCGATCCTCAAGTGAGGCCATCTCTAATTGGAGCCAAAGGAAAACTAAGCTTTATTTCTTAAAATCTCATCAGATTATATAATGAACATTTTGCAAAACATCACCTATTTATAGTGTTGACCTGAGCTTTGGTGCCAATGCTTTGGGCTGCCTGCAATTTAAATCCCAACGTTGTCAACCCTTAAATTGTTGTTGAGACCACACTGCCATGGCCACTCTATTGCTGTCCACCCTGTATCGCACCTACCTCACTCAGCTTACTATTCTGTTGCGCACCTGAACTGACTGAACTGCTGCGTTTGAACCTTACTGTACTGATTATGCTGGCACTTCTTGACCACTCGACTCATTGCTCAACTGCCTACCCTTGTATCGGTCCTTTGTACTGTACAACGACTGAAAATCTCTCTTGCCTTGGCCTGAATTTAGTAGGGTTCACAACAATCCCTCCCTCTTAAAATGTTCCTAGTCCTCTAGGAGAAAATTTTGGATATTTATATCTCATGTTGAATTCTTCTTCCCATGTTGCCGTGGATTCTCCTTCATTGTTCCATTCAACCAAATATTTCTTAACTCATCTATCACCTCTTCATTCCTTTCGAGTTTTTAAAATTTTAGTCGGATGCCTTGTTACCACGATGTTGGATTCCTCTATTGGCCTTGGCCCGTGATAGGCTTTTAAGCGAGATACATAGAAAATTGGATGAATGAGCACCCCTTGTGGCAACTTCAACTTGTAAGCTACTTCTCTAATTTTAGCTATTACTTGGTAAAGCCCAAAATATCTAGGAATAAGTTTTGTTATGGGAGTCTTACTCAAAGAGAATTGTCTATGAGTAATGCACTTAAGCCATACCCACTGACCTACTTGAAACTCTCTATCCCTTCTTTGCTTGTTATAGATTTGTCTCATTCGGTTTTGGGTGCGCTCAATATTCTTCTTCAAAATTCTTAATATGTCATCTCTTTCTCTTAGTTGCTTCTCAATTATGAGGACTTTTGCTATTCCATCTTCATAAAAGAGAGGTTGAGGTAGAGGTCGACCATACAAATCTTCATAAGGTATCATTCCCGTAGAGGAGTGAAAAGAAGTATTATAATACCACTCGGCCCAAGGTAGAAACTCAACCCATTCATTTTATTTTTCACTAGTGAAGCATCTCAAGATCTCTATTAACCACCTTCATTTGACCATCGGTTTGTGGATGACTTGTTGTGTAATAACACATCTTGGTTCCCATTAATGTGAAGTATTCTTTCCAAAATCTACTAAAGAAAGCCGGATCTCTATCACATATTATAGTCTTTGGCATGCCATATAACTTTGCTACATTTTGCAAAAAAGATTTAGCTACCATTTGTACCGAATAGGTGCTAGGCAAGGCTATGAAGTGAGCAAACTTCGTGAGCCTATCCACTACTACAAATATGACTTCTTTCTTTTGAGAAGGAGGAAGCTTCTCAATGAAATCCATACTTATATTGGTCCACACTTGTAAAGGAATTGGTAGAGGTTGGAGAAGACCGGGAGTCAAATTCTCTCATATTTGTTTGCTTGACAAACTTGACATTTTCTCACAAATTTCTTGATTTCTTTATTTCAAACCAATACAATTCGGGTTTAACTCTTTGCCAAGTCTTGTGCATACCTTCATGTTCCCCCCTCCCTTGAGTTATGGAAGTGTTCCAAAACTTCATTGATGAGTAGATAATCATTAGGTAACACAAACTTATTATCAAAGTATAACTTGTCTCTTTTCACTATGTAAGAGGGATGGCTTGTAGGGTCTTCCTTTAACACTTGAATTATTTTTTGAATTTCTTCACTTTCCACTTGAGCTTGGCTCATTCTTTTCCAAAAATGTGCAAGTGACCTTGAAAATGACTAAGAAAGAGTGGTCTTGACTGCATAAAGGAGGTAACCCCTTGAGTTTTCCAAAAAACATCCTTATATATCTCAAGTAATTCACTCATTCTGACGAGACATTTTCTTCTAACTTGGACACCTCCTTTGGTGCTATAGGTTGTGTCACACATAAGAAAGCCATGTTAGTAGCCCGTAAAAATTTTATAGCCTCTTGACCATCAATCACCTCGCTGTCTTTTGTGGAATTAGCCTTTAAAATCATTGGTCGGCCCTCTTTGGCAAATGTCATTTCATTATTGGTGAAGTTTCATGTGACACTCCCTAAAAAATGAAGCCAGCACATCCCTAACACAACATCAGCGCCATGCATAGGCAATACAAATAAGTCAAGTTTGAAGTGGGATCCTTGGAGGTTGATCTTCACATCCGTGCAAAGTTAGTCACATTTGAGATGACTTTCATTTTCCACCATAACATCAAACTTTGGATGCTCATATGGCTGGAACTTGAACTTAGATACTAAATCCTCTCTCACAAAGTTGTGGTTGTCTATCAAAACATCAACTTTCTTACCGGATAAAGTGTCAGAGACTCGCATGAAATTAGAGGCTGATTTGCTTCCCAAAGCATAACATTGGCCAATCGATCCTTGAATTTCTTCAATTTCCTCATGGTCCAATTCCTCCATGGTCTCATATTCTTTTGGCTCACATTCTTCTTCATTATTGGTCACTATCAAGCATTTGAGAGATTTGCATTTGTGACCCGACATCCAATTGCTCTTGCAATTGAAACATAAACCTTTTCTTCATAATTCATCCATCTCCTCCCTAGAGATGCACTCCACTTTAGGGTTATTGGAATCCCGAAATTTAACCCCTTTGTTTGGTATAGCCCTTGGCATGAATTTAGATATTTGATTGACATTCATGGGGATTTTGTGAATCTCATGCATTCACAAAATCTACAACCGAAGATAATCAACATAGTTCCTTCTCTAACGATCGAGTTTTCATCAATCAAACTTTACATGTTGGATTTTTATCATTATTTAATAAGTGATATGTTTTGGATTATGAATTTCGATATTTAGATGCATTTTTTAAAGCACTAAAAAATCAACTGCCTACAATACTTTGTATTGTAAAGTTTTGAATGCATTGTGAGTGCCAAAATTCGCAGTTGCGAAGGGTAAAAGTATCCTAACAATGTCAGATATTTGCGATTTTGGACATCGAGAGAATATAAAAAATCATAAGGTTTTTAAAGAATCACATCAAATTACCAATATTGGACGATCATTTTCTATTATTTAATTAGTAATGATATGGTGCTCCTCGAGCACCTACTTCCTTTTACAGCCATTGGATCTTTTGATATCCAACAACGGTGATGGCACTTAAATATGCATGTTTCCCTTACTTCAAAGTGAGCATTTAAGTAAATGAAGCATGCATATTTAAGTTCCATCACAACCATTGGATCTCCAAAGATCCAACAATTGTAAAATGGGAGTAGGTAACTCTAAGAGCACCATGTGTGTGTGTGTATGTGTATAGGGAAGGGGGATCATCCAAACAAAGAAAGATCCAAAATCTACAACTAGGGATGGCAGTGGATCGGGGGGAAACAGAGCCCGGCCCTGCCTCACCCTGTTTGGACTGAAGATGGAGGACATGAAACAGGGATGGAGGCTAAAATCAAAACCCGTGTGGGGATGGAGGCGGGGATGGACATACGCTTTCTCCCACCCTACCCCGTCCCCGTGTCGATCCCCGCCCTGCCCCATCCCCAATCCTTCTTTAGGGATGGCAATGAACCAAGGGGAAATGGGACCCCGCCCTGCCTCGTCCCATTTGGACCGGGGATGGAGGACATGAAATGGGGATGGAGGTTAAATTCCAAACCCGAGCGAGGATGGAGGGAACAATTTTGAGATGGGGTAGGGGTGGAGACCTTGTCCCCGGACCCACCCCAGTCCACTGCCATCCCTATCTATAACTTACAAAAATCAGATGATTCACCTTCTCCAATGCTTGAGCATCTCATCGATCAAACATCATATGTTTGTTGTTTATAATTTATTTAGTAAGAAATATGCTTTACACAAAGACTTTACGACATAAAGGTATGTTTTTAGAAACGTGAAAATGCAATAAAATTGTACTGCCCATCGAATATGTCCAACACCTACTTAAATCCAGAATCACAAGTTTTTATGTGAATTTAGACCTCACGAACTCACATAAATTTATTTGTAAAATCTCATTGAAATTGAAACCACCAAAATCGCAAATATCCTACTCTCATATATTTTATATTTCGTATAAATATATTTGTGAAACTACAATTACCACTTACCACTAATTTCACAAATGACTTACTTTTCACATATAATTCCTGAAATCACATAAATTTATGTGCAAAACTGTACTTTCCACCAAATTTGTAAATATCTTACTTATTCACATAAATTTATAACTATTTTTGCATTTTATGAAACCCACTAAATTCACAAATATCTTATTTGCATATACTACATGTTCTCGCATAACGTAATTTGTGAATCGCCTTATATCACAAATATCTTACATAACTATTTGTGAAACTATGACACATATATAATATTGCTTAGTTGTTGCAAATTTTTTTTGAATCATATATAAACCCGTTGTGGTCCCTAATTTGATTATTTCTGCATAATCTAAGTTTTTTTTGTCTTTTGTCCCTAATCAGCAATCCCCAACCTGCTTTCCTTTCGACAACAATTTTTGTCAAATATTTTCGACAACTATTTATGGCAACTATTCATCAGAGGCATTTCATCGCTAAACCATCAATGTTTTTTTTCCAGTAAGCATAGCGTGCCCTTTTGTTTAATGATTGAATCAAACATTGTTCCATTTTGTTTAATGACTAAATCAAACACTGTTTCATTTTGTTTAATGGCTGAATAAAACACTGTTCACTTTTGTTTTTTTTTAAATGTTTTTTGAAACACAAATATGTTATTTATTTTTTGCAAGGCTTGTTCAATATTCTCTATATTGTTATTGCAGAAAAATTTAAATATATTTATCCATACAATTTAACCAATAATAAGAAGAGCGTGTCGAATGGGACCACACCCACATAATCTATTTTTTTTGAAGCACAACAACAAAAGCTAACAAAAGACTATGAACTCAGTCATTGTAGTAATTTGAAAACATGACTTAGTGTACATAAGTGGGCACAAAGGGAGCCACATCCATGGACAAAAATATAGGTGACAAACGTTTTCCACAAAAAATGCATCATCGATAATCACATACAGCTGCGTTCAAGCAATGAGCTGAAAAAAAACCTAAATTGTTGTACATTGAACAACTACAATTTCTAAAGTGACCCGTATCTAAAGCAAAATGTGCAAAAAAAAATTTAAGCAATTTGTAGGCACAATCTTGTCTCCCATCTCAGAAGCATCTAAGAAGGGAGAGGGTGACCCGTTGGCTAGCTATGAGGCTCTTTCTAACCTCAATGCCCAAAAGAATGAAGCTAGAGATGCGGCCGCCTATAGTGACAATGGTGAGAGGGTGGAGGAAGTACTTGACCAAGGAGCTAAGGTTAATGTGGACCCCCTACAGGAAGTAGATGTAAGTGAGGGTCACATGACTAAATTGAATGCGAACACCGCTCAGGAGTTCGAGGATGCTTTCCAGGCGCAAGAGAAAGTGCATGCTCCGACGAACAGGTCGCAGCGGGGAAGAAGATTCAATGCTTGTGGATAAGTAAAAATTCATTGTAATTGACTAATTTTATTGATTAAATTGATATATATATATATATATTGCTACTATACATGAATGCAATTGATTAGTTTATCATGTATGTATGCAAAATATAAAAATTCATTATAATTGACTTATTTCATTGATTAAATTGAGATATATATATAGAGTAATGGGTAGGTGCGAAATTGATACGTGCTAAATGGGTTTTCTGCCCTTTCGATGTTTTTCTCACAGTTTTGAACCCATAAATATGTTAGGCATGGTCGATTTACAAGAAATCCACATCTGGATCATGTGTTAGGCATGGTCGATATATGAATAACTAGATTGAAGTGACATGGAGAGCCAGTTAGTGGGCAACACTGAATTTTTTTTAAGCAGTTATGTGATATTTATTTGCAAGCATATGATGATGCATTCGAAGCAGATAAAATCAAGTTTTCATAACTTAGGAAAAATTATGACCTCAGTAAGGCGAGAAGGATGAAGGCAAAACTACTATGTGTTGAAGGGAAGGGCGGTAGTAGGGTGGATAAGATGGTGAAAACATTCTTGGTATACTTCTTTGGCTCATGGTTATTCATTGACATTGGTGAAAAGTCGGTTCATGCATCATACATCAAAATTTTGGAAGACCTGAATTGCATCGATCAATATGCATGAGGAGCAACGGCACTTGCATACCTGTATACAAGTTTGAGTTGCATGAAGAGCAGAAGAAAAAACCTTGTCGGGATGTTGGTGTTGTTGAAAGTATTTATTCTTTTATTGTACCTAGACTTTTGATTTATAATTATTCCTATAATTACATATTGTGTTTTGATACATAATGTGTATTAATCCTTGTTAATCATTGTTATGAAAGTTTGGATATGGGAGCACATATTCATTGAAAGGCCTCAAATGCATGACGTTGCCGATGAATTTTCATGTGCTACAATATAGAGTCGATCTTACAACAAAGAGGGTCGTGATCAAAGATTGGTGGGTCCTCGCATGTCACGTGTTTACTGCGTTGTATCGCTTCGCAAGCTAACTAAGACAAACATAGGTATTGTTGTTGATATTTCATATGTTTTTAACTAAATACATATTTGTGGGCCTAACCATAAAGAAAATGTAGGTAAATTGATGCCCTTATGAAGGCACATTGAAGGAGGAGGAGAATGCCGATGTGATTTTGGGGGTCAAGAACATCACAAGGAAAGACAATTGGATGCACAACATGAATGAAGTTAAGCATTAAATGGTCAGCTGAGTCGTTCGACAGTTTGAGTTTGTTCAGCAACCAACCAGTCACCCTCGCACAATTAGCAAATTTCTATCGCATCCCATGAATGATCGGATGAAGGATTACCCCATGGTATTCCTCTCTGAACTTCAAGATTGGCCTAACGATAGCGAAGACATTCACTTATCGTCGATGAAACGTGCCACCAATGACGATTTTGTAATCGCTCAACAAGTTGCATATTCTTCAACAATAAAAAAGGTCTTTCAGGGAGAGGAGAAAGTTGGAGAAAAGCAGAGATAAACCGTAAATAGATCAAAGGAAGAGTTGGCTCTTACACTTGAAAAAATCTATATGCTGAAGAATATGATTTGTACTCAAGCCAACCTTCTAGATAACGCAAACAAGGTCATCGAGGAGGTATGATCACGGTAATTACAACATCCTCAACCATAGAAATTCATTTGATTATTTTTTATTTTTTTTATATATTCAAAGATCAACATAGTAACTCATTGATTTGTATATAATGTCATTTGAATATTTCTATGAATAAATTCTTATATAAAATTGTTTGTTTGACATTATTTTATACATAATGTCATTTGAATATTACTATAATGAGTTTTTATATAATCGTTTGTTCATCATTTATTTGTATACAATGTCAATCATTGATTAATGTTCAAATAATTTGAATGTAAAGCTGAAAACACTATTGAATGTTTAAATAATTTGAATGTTTTAACTGAAAGCACTGTTTAATGATTTGTATATAATGTTACTATTTATATGTTTTATGTTTTCAAATCATTTGAATGTTTAAATGATTTGAATGTTTCTTATATGAAAAAATCTACACCAAAATTATATATGATTTAAAAAATTCGCAAAAGCAAAAACTATTTTTTTTTGTTTTTTTATCATAATTTCACAAATATATAAGTACAATATTTGCTATATCTAGCGATTCATAAATAATTTCATGCAAGAACATTCAATATATGCGAAAAATAAGCTATTTGTAAAATTAATAGTAAGAGTTCCGGAAATTTATGGGAAAGAGTAGGATATTTACAATTTTGGTGGTTTCATTTTCATAGAGATTTCACAAATAAATTTATGCAAATTTGTGAGGTCTAAATTCGCATAAAAAAACCGACAATTCTGAATTTAAGTGGGTGTTGAACATATTTGACAAGTACAATTTTATCGCAAAAATACCTAAATTCGCAATTGCGAAGGGTAAAAGTGTCTTAACAATGTCGGATATTTACGATTTTGGACAACGGGAGAATATCGAAAATTATAAGATTTTTAAAGAATGATGTCAAATTACCCATACAGTTCAATCATTTTCCGTTAAATATAACTAGTTTGATGTTAAATAAATTCTATATGGTCTAATCATGACTAGTTTTTCAGTAAAATTGCCTTGGGTGGATGATGAATATAACCCAATATAAACCAACCCACATTCACCCTGAAACCGAGCATCCAAGGATTGCAGCTCATCAACCAACTCAAAATGGGATTGGAGAATGAACTCTGATAACAATGTAGAGAAGATAAAGACACTAATATGACGTAACATTTGAAGCAGCTTGGTCTGCAATTGGGGGTGCCAAAATTCGCAACTTTAATTGCACAAACCAATTTGATTCTACAGACTCGTCAAATGGATGGTGCTGGTCTAAAAATGAGCCGATGCTGGAAAATTCACAGCGATACACGACCAAATTAAACCATATAACTAACCACAAAATGAAACCAATGATATTCCAGGATTTAATGAGTCATATTTCATCTCAAGCATACTGAAAAACAACTTTAAATAATGCCCTGACATGCATATGGAAATCTGACTTCTGTTTGGATAGATTTATGCACACAGTTTCTTCGAGTTAAAAATAGTCTCAAAAGGGCTACTGAATTCATGCACAAATATTTTATTATCATACAGGATAAACTTTACCAGGATTAGGGATTCAATCTCACGGAAAAGAAAAGGAGCAATAAATCTCACGGAAAGTGGCATCCAGAAATTTCTGATGCAGCGCAGCAGAACTATTAAAGGGTGAAACGGAAAAAGAGAGGCCTCACTAACAAGACCTAAGTCACCTGAAAGAACATAGAAAGAAACAACAAAGTCAGTTTTCTCGAACTTTTAATGCTAGTCCATTATACCGTCATAAAGTCTGAAATATGGCCACTAATGAAATCACTGGAAAATAAATATTTACATTGAATTCCTTCATCTTTGTTCAACAATGGGAGTATCAGAAATTTGACATCCACCAGAGTTATCAGATAAATTATGTTTCCTTTCAGCCTGTAGGGACCGGCAAAGAGACTCAAGTTTTTCCTTCTGATTCTTTATTTTCTCCATCTGCTTCTTCATAGCTTCACGCTGGGTAACAGAAGAAACAAGTATTATTTTAGGCAACAGAGAAAATAGACAATATTTATATACTGTTTGCAAGTAAAAACGCCCTTTTCCAAATTCCAAAAAAATCTCTCTTGCACTCGTTCATGAATTTAAGGTTTATGTGGAAAAGAGGGAAACAAACACATTTTACCACTTAGGTGTTTTTCTGTCTTCATAAAATTCCTATGCTACAAAAGATTACAAGGCTCATGCCTACCATAACTTTCTAAAATTCTAAAAAGTCAATTTTCTTAAACTTGCATGTTGAATGTAAAACCCGCATTTAAAAAAAAAAAAATTTATCGGACCCGTGCCGGGTCGGGTTCGGACACGACCCGGGCCCATCGTCGTTAGGGTTTTTAAAAAAACCCCGACACAGGAGGTCTTTCTCCTGTGCGCCGCACCCCACCGCGCCTTCGACCCGATAAGGGAAACCCATCTGGGTTTCCCCATTTGTCGCCCCTCCTCTAGCTCTTTAAGAGCGTTGCGGGAGGGGAGGATCGATGCCCCGCCCCCCTTCTCGTTCCCTTCAGGAGACAGCCTCGCCGGCAACCCCGACCGACGCCTCCTCCTGCTGGTCCGATCACCGCCGCTGCTGCAACCACCGCCGGCAATCCTCTCCCCAGGTATGCCGTCTCCTCCCTTCACCTCTCTCTCTGTCATCTCGCCGAAAGGCACGACAGGAGGCCGGTGGCCCCTGCCGTGCCCTCCCTCTTCACCTCCTTCTTTTTCCCCCTTCTTAAAGGTTCGCAGGGAGGCCGGCAGGCTGCGCACGACCCCTGTCGCGCCCTGCGTATCCATCAGAGGCCGACAGGGGGCCTATGGGGCCCCTGTCTACTCCTTCTCTTCCCTGTGAGAGATTGGGCGACCGACAGGAGGTCGGTCGTCCCCCTGTCTCCCGGCCCCTCTTCTTTTAAAACCCAGCAGGGGCCGATGCCCCCTGCCATTTCTTTTCAAGCTCGACTGGGGCCTTTGGCCCCTGTCACCCTCCCCTCTGCCATGATCTGCGAAGGGGTCGACAGGAGGCTGATGGCTCCTGCCGCCCCGATCCCTCTCTCGTCGGCAGGGGCTAGCCCCCTGCCCCTTCGGTGCTGACGACAGGGGCTGTCTCCCCTGCTGTTTTGCTGCCATCGGAAGGGGCTCGACCCCTGCCGATTCGCCATCGTCGGCAGGGGCTCAACCCCTGCCGAATCGCTGCCGTCGGCAGGGGCGCGACCCCTGCCGCTTCGTTGCTATCGGCAGGGGCTGCCCCCCTGTCGATTCGCTGTCGTTGGCAGGGGCTTTTCCCCCTGCCGCTTCGCTGCTGTCGGCAGGGGCTCGCCCCCTGCCGCCTTAGTGCCGTCGGCAAGGGCTCGTCCCCTGTCACCTAATTCTACCAATGCCTCAGTCGCACCATTAATTATATTAGCATAATTGAATATTTCACACTCTTGCAGATTTACGCAATGGGTCCAGTTCGCGCTCCACGGCCCAACCCTCGTATCATCTACACTCGTAGACGCACACAGCTGCACGACATCCCGAGGTAGGGTAAAGTCGCACAAAGGGCAATTGATGAACGTAATTAAGTTGAAATAATTAAGATGTCCATGCTAGTTGTACTTAGATTTATATTGCTTTTGCGTGACGTATTATTCTTGTCTGCATTGCGTATTATCATGTTTGTATGCTCATGGGTCGAGGTACAAATTCATTCTTCGATCATTATTTTGCATAGTTGCTTATGAGTTTGAGGTGTGGTTTCGTACTTCGTGCAATACATATGCCCTTGTTTGCTTGTATACATTTCTGCCTGCATATTTCCTTTGAGTGAGGTACGATTTCGTGTCTCATGTATTACTTATGACCTTATGTGTTTGCCTGTCTAAGTGGTCAATGTATGGTTTTGGTACCTCGTGTATTACTTATGTGCCTTTCCCTCGATGTGCGGCATCACAAGTCGAGAGTTGATTGTTGACATGTTATAACCTGCATATGCTCACACTCATGGTAAATATGTACTTACATAAATGTAGTCTTGTGCCTATCCTGTTATCACTTGTTTTCAAAACACTAGAAGTTGCACTTGTGCGCTATAGTTCTTTTAAAAAAGGGTTTCCTCCTGCGAACCCAGTGCTCTTCAAATGACACAACTTTTACAAAGTTAAGTTTTAATCCTCGCAGGATTTCGAAGTTGCATTTGAGTCCTCCCAAGTCCGCACACTTGGGAGAAATATTTTATAACCCCGATTCGAGTTGCGACCCAATTCGAATAACCCCGATCAGGGGCATGAGCATATGAATGAGTGGGGTTCTGTTGAAGGACCCATTCTTTATTTATCAATCTAGTGTCACATGTCGATACTAAGATAAATTTTGGATGCGAGTTTGATAGTGTTGTGCCTTGCGTGAATGACTTAATGTGGCATTATGACTTTTAAGGATGAATTGTGTCAAATGAGCACTCCTTTATTCTTTGGATCGTTATGAAGTTGTGTGTTGGGTGTTCCTTTTGAGAAGCTCACACACCTCCCTGGTTCAGTATAGCGTACTTTTAGACATGCACAACATGTTAAGTACTTTGTTGATCGGACGAGAGATCCGATATGACCTTGCATCATGAAATATGAAAAATGTTGTTGAATTGAATTCAAGACTTATCTTGCCATGATGTGTTGTATTAATTCTTTTGCAGATAAGATCTGTTGGAGTTTCTTTTGTGGAACCATTTCCCTTTCATCGTAGTCGTACTTTTGACAAGTACGACCGTACTTTTTGACAAGTACGTCTTCTTACGTTGCGATGATTGGATAAGTAGGTTGTGGCAACCTCGATGAGTGCAAATAACAAAATGTTGTGATCACCTAAATAAGTGATGTTTTCGCCTTCACCGGCAAGATACTCGAGTTGGTCAAAAGACCAGAGTATGTAGAATGGGTCTTCAGTTAACTACCCTTGATGTACTCATTCGAATCGCTGACTCCTGTCAAGAGAGAGGACATAAAGGTACGAAACTTCGATGGACAGACCATTAATGGCAGTTACGAGCAAAAGACTCGGCTTCTCCAGTCATCGGAGTTAGGGGAATGAGACTACCATAATTATCCTATGTGGTAGCTCTCCATGTTTGGGATGCATCCATTGTTTATGCTGCTTTGGGGATTTCTCTCTTGATCACCGACCGTCCCCTTAGGTGCGGACTCAGTCAGCTATTCGGGTTATCATAATTTACATAGTATAATAAACCCCCAAATCAGTCTAGGCTGTTTCTAGAGTCGTGCCTTGTGCGTACCCGCTTGGCCAGTTAATATCGAAACATAATTTAAATCCGATCACACAATGTGTTCAATTATGCACATATGAAAGTTATAGGGTACAACAGGTTCAATACGTATGGAATTGTGTGTGTGGTTGATGAAGCATTGTATTTTGCTAGTTAACTTTCTTGTGCAGTGCTTTGCTTGTAATAGTTAGCCTACTTGTGTCAGTAAAATGCTTGTAATAATTTTAGTATTGTGCTCATGATAGTTGCTCTGTGAATCTGTTGAAATTAAATTGCTATATAATTGCCTGTCTACTTGACATATTAAATTATTCTGCTTAATTATGTTCAATATTGTCCTGTCTGTGCGCCTACCAATTTTTAGTGAAACTGACCCATTTTATGGGCAGGTTTTGGATAGGTAATACAGTCTGTGATGGCACGATGGCGTGATGAGGTCAAGATAGAGCTCTTTCCCTGACGTTTCGCTCCTGAGGACATGTTGGTAAATTTTGTATAAAGTGTGTTTCAAAATTTCTCTTTTATTAAACCGTGAGTTAATAAAACTGTTTTAGTAAGCTTCTTCTTGGTTTCAACAAACGAATTCTCAATTATTGAAACTCCGTTTCTAAACCATTTGATTTCAATGGTTGTGCGGGATTTGACAAAAGAAAAGTTTACGCTGTAATGCGCTCAAGGTCCATTGACTTGTGGTTTTAAAAATATCATTTTCCACTGAAGTATTATTTAAACTCTGATTATTGTATGATTTCAAAGCTTTATGAACTATTCTAAAAAGTTACAAGTCCTGGTTTTTTGGGGCGTTACATTGAAAAATAGTTATTAGTAGCTTATTTCACATAAATATTGATTAGGATCATTAACGATAAAATCAATTGCCAAACACATCTTATTTGTGAACCTCAGTTGCCAAAACTTAATCCACACGCCTAAATAAGAAAGAGTACAATAACAATATTACAATACATGGCTCTGGAAAGCTCTGCAACCTACATCGCCTCTATAATTTGGTTTCCATTGACAATAAACAAAATGCCTCCATCTTCTTACCTTTAACACTTAAACAGAGGTCTGATAAATCTTTAAGAGGTTGGACCCATATGCCAGCCACTTGATCAGAACATCAAGCTGTTGGCAAAAGGGGTGATTTCAAGTCTCACATGCTAAAGGCTGACGCTTTTTTTATGTGACAATTAGTTGATGAAAGGTGTTACATAGCAGCAGTATTAATTCTTTGGGGAACCTGGTTGTTGGACTGGATGATGTGTTGATCAACACTTACTGTGGGACGGATTCCTTTGTTACCGAAAGATGGACCACTGTAAGAACAACTGTGGGGGCTTGTTTTGTAAAGTTCATAAAGTTTTATGGAAAGACCTCATCAAGTATGACAAGAAAAAATATGATCAGTTTAGGAGATGGTTGGGAGCAATGAAAGTGATCTCAAAGATCACTGCTGCATCCATGAACATATCAAATTTAATTGTAGGATCTAGCATCTTTGCAATGATCAAAATGAATACACAGAAACCAACCAAATATTCAACACTCCACCTTGCACGTATCAAATTTAATTGTAGGATCTAGCAGCTTTGCAATGATCAAAATGAATACACAGAAACCTGTTAAAATGTAACTTTTCATATATATATATATATATATATATATATAGAGAGAGAGAGAGAGAGAGAGAGAGAGAGAGAGAGAGATGTACATATATACTATGTATATATGTACATATATATCTCTATACATATACAAATATATATATTGACATATCATAGTAAAACCCGATAAGGGTATTTTTGTCTTTTTTCCTTTTACACATATTTCAATTGAAATATGGTTGTATTTTTTACATTTTATTTTTCTTCTTTTTATTTCTTATTTTTTCTCTTTTTATTACAAAATATAAGGACCATTGGGGGCCCCACCTTTCTAGTCGTTGGGGCCCCAATGGTCATTAATATGACCGTTGGGGCTCCCAACGACTAGAAGAGAGCCCCAATGGCCCCTCTCTCTCATTTGTTCTCCCTCTATATATTTGAGGGCTCTCCCTCTTGTAGAATAAGGGTTTTTACCCCCTTTCACATAATGAAGATATATATTTTGTAGCCTTTGTGGCTTTGCCCCTTCGTGGGTTTATGTGTTGGCACATTTCGTGCTTTTGTTTACCCATTAGTGGGTGTGTGTATTCGCACTTCATGTGCACGTTTATTGGTTCATTATTGAACCTAATGTATTCAAAGTCGTTTCCTTACATGGTATCAGAGCTCCGTTGGGATCGAGTTGTTCTTTGTTGCATCGGGAAGCATGCTATTCAAGAAATTTTAAAGAAAAATGGTGAAGTTTTCATTTCTCACTCTTTTCTTTCTTAAAGTTATTCGGTATGCATTCCGTTCCTTTAAGTGTCGTGCATTATGAAGAATTAGATATGTTTTGCATATGTGTTCTCTTTGTCATTATGAGTTTGGATTATTAACATTCCATTGAACTATTTTCGTATATTATACATTTTTGTATGTCTTTCTTTGAAATTTTTTAAAACCGGTGAACTTGTTTTTTCGAAAAATTAAATATATGATTGCTCAAAACATGCTTTAATGGGTTAGTAAAAATTTATGACCATTGAAGTTTTGAACTTATATTTTATACCTATTTTTGTTTATAAGAATACCTTTAACATGAAAGGTAAGTCTTTAAGAAAGTTATGTTAAAATGTTTATGAGATATGTAGTGTAAAACTATTGATCACATACTCTTCTACACTCTCGTCATAGTTGATTGGTTCGTATTGAAGGTATGTGTTTATCCACTAAAAGGTCCTATATGAGGCTTCTCATAATATCGTCTATTTGAAAAATGATTGACATATATTATCTATGAAAAATTCCTAATTAAGTTTTGATTTCCCTACCTAATGTGTCATTTTCATATGAGCAATATTTGACTAAGAAGGCATCTTATAATACCGGTTGAATTAAGTTTTTAAAATGATCTTATGAAATATGGTTATTCTCTTTGCATTTTTTTACTCTTAAAAGGTTCCTCAATTTAATTTCAAGAGTGTGTTTCATTATAAAATTTATGATCTTCATTAATGTTTGATGCATACTTATTGCATTAAGAGTCGGTTATAACCAATTAAGTCATGTGTTTTTTATAAAAATATGAATTTCTCCTCATCAATAAATGTTTGATTTATGCCATAGTGCAATCTTATTATTTTTCTTTGTTGGGATTTCTCCCACTTTAATGAAGTTTTTCTTCTTTTCGTGTGTACCCTCCTTTGGGGATTATGTGTTTGAACTCTCTTTGAGAGGCCTTTCGGTCCTTGTAATCTTCTTGTGAGTATATACTCTTTGTGAAGATTTCATGGTTGTTGTGAGAAGATTGGTTGTGAACATCATTTTTAAAGTTACAATAGTGGTTTTCATGAGATTTTCAAACTTCATAATCTTAACATCTTTATGAATGCTTATGTTGTCGTAAATTTGTTATTTGCTCATATTAAGACTATTGTCATTCGACATCTTGTATTGCATAAAAATGCATCTATTATCATTTGATGTGCATATAATTGCACTTTATATCTATCATAGTTAAAGGCTTGATTTGATTCTTGGATTATTCCAAATCGGTTCTTGCACGTGACGTTGCTTAATATTTTATATTGTGTTTGTGGCATAAATAAGCCTTTTTATATAAATGACTTTGTTTTAAAGATTTGATCATGATTAAGCATAATTCGTTTTTATGCAAAATTATTGTTATAAGACATATTGTTGTGATTGATTATGTTGGATCTTTATTTGAAAAATGTTTCCTTAAAGTGTTTTTTGCCTTTTTATGACATTTATATTTATTCATCACAGGTTGTTTGATGCATCATTTGTTTGGCCTTATTATTGTTTTTTTTAGCGATGTTTGTTGAGGTGAGTTATGGGCACCTCGTGTTATGTCATTTTAGGTTGCCAACTTGTTGTTTAACCCTAAAATGACTTGTTATGTGATCTCTAATTATGAGTGTGTCACTCATTTATTTTTGGCAATTTTTTTTATGGATGCTCTTAATTATGTGAACCTGTGATGAATATATGATGGTTGAAACCTTAAATGTTTTAAGGTATATTAAAATCAATGTTTTATTTGTTATATGTTTGTCATTACAAGTCTTATTGCCTCAAAAGTCTTTTCCTTTTAAAACTCTTATCTAAGTGTCATCATATGTAGACAAGATTTTTATTACACCTTTGTTGGCTTTGTTCGCTTGGTCTAATAGCTGAACACACTTGTCTTGAGTGTTATTATATGTAGACAAGGCACGTTGATTCACACCATGGTATGTGATTTTAGTCCATGTTGGCATTTGTGTCCTTGTTGTAGTCGCTGAGATGTATGCCCATAGTTGACTTCTTTCACTCATTTCAAGTGCCATTTTATGTAGACAAGAGATGTATTGTGTTTTAGCCCATGGTTTGCTTGATACTCTTGTTTTAGTAGCTGAACATACTTGATTTTGAGTGTCTTTTTACGAAGACAAGATATGTTTTTGGTCCATATTGGCGTGTGTTATCTTGTTCTTGTCGTTGATACACTCATTTCAAGTATTATTACATGTAGACAAGAGGTGTTTTTACACACCTTTGTGTGTCTTTTGGCCTTTAATGACATTATGATTATGTTCTTGTTCTAGTAGCTTACACACTTGATTTGTGGGTTTTGGAGGACTAATAAAGTAGTTGCTTGTAGTGGATGAACTATTGTTGAAATTTATGAAATTTCATTCATATTTTGTCTTTTAAAGATACAAGTGAATCATATCATTAATATGCATATTTTAAAATCAAATTGATTTTTTGACATTTAATCTATATATTAAGTGCTTATGGTTTTGACCACCTTTGTATTTGATATGCAAAATGAGTTTTTGTAATTGCAATCATTTGAGTGAGATGTTCCTAAATGTGTAAGGTTCTTTACTCAAATAACACTCATTATTTTGCCTCTTAAGTAAACTTAAAACCTTTTGAACTCTTGTGTTTTATACACTCCTTTTATGCACTTGAGCATTTCCTTCTTGAAATCGCTTTCAAAATAATTGCCAAAATCAATAACACTCGTCTTTCTATCTTGTAAGCTCAAGTAATATTACTTGACTAAAGTATGATTAAAGCATGTTCATTAATGACTCTTTTAAGTGTTGATTCATTTCATGATATTATATGCATATACTCATTATGGCCTTTAGGCCCTCGTTCAATAAATTATGTGCAACTTATGCCTCTTTCGTAGGCTTCTTGTGGTGTCCCTTAGTGGACCATTGTGTTATTCCTCATTTTGAGGTTATGTTTGTCCAATGTTGGACCCAGTGTTGTGAAAAGCGTTGAGGCGTAGCGAGGCGCTCTACCAAAATCTGAGGCGAGGCGTAAAGCGTAAGCCTTATTTTTTTTTTAAATTTTTTAAAAAAACTATAAAAAATATTTAAAATTATAAATAAATAAAAATTGCTTTATTGATAAAGCAACAACCAACAAAAAGAAAATCGGCTATTGCAAAAATTCAGTATACAGATCTGTTTTGGAAAATAGCATAAACAGGACCTCTATTCTAAATTTTTCCTAGTCACATAGGAAATAATAATACTAAGGACTAAAATTGAAAGAACAAATTTTTTTATGACGGAGAAGCCCTCATCGAGAACCGAGTCACTAGCGGGCCTGCCTCCCTACAAGGTAAAACTCTGGGTTGGGGACACGACCACCCAGCCTTACGTGCCACAACATGTGTAAAAGCAACGGTAGCCCCATGAGACATCGGGGTTCGATCCTGGGTAGCTTGACATAGGACCCCAACATGGGATACCACCTTGGTGAGGTTTGAGAAACTAGTCCCTAAGTGAGGTTTCTTTCGGTGATGTACCGTCGGACAATGGCACTCAAATTGCTTCTGGCAATTCGGTCTCTGATAGAGAGGCCCTCGATCGCCCCCCCTCAAGTTCCCATTGAAGGGTTTTGAGAAGAGGGGAAATTGTTTTAAATCTTAGGGCATTACATTATAGAATTTTGCAAATCACATAACAAAATCATGATATTTTTAAAACACATGATACTTGTGTTATAGTTGGATAAATTCCCCTAGTAAAAAAAGACTATAATCAATTTGGGTATTATGTTATCATTCACAATGCAACACCCCATTTTATCCTGCAATTTCTTATAATAGGCTCATCAGAAGACAACCCAAAAAGGGCGAGAGAGATCGAGAAGCATCGATATCTTAGGTATTGATTAGAAGGCAGTGTTTTACGAGAGAGAGAGAGAGAGAGAGAGAGAGAGAGAGAGAGAGAGAGAGAGAGAGAGAGAGAGAGAGAGAGATGGATGCTTCTGCCTCTTCTTTTTCATATGTTTAGAACGAGGGATCACCGGATATGAGGGGTTTACTGGCATTGGATCACGAGTTTATCCAGCAGGGGAAGCCCTCTCATGCTCTCCAAGCAGTACGTAGTGCACCCACCTCGGGAACCTTGCTCTATCTCCATGATTCCTATATTTTGCTTCTGGTTTTCGTCTTCTTCTGGATTGCAAGATTGGGTAGAAACGATGGTTTTTTTGGGTTCCTTACATATCACCCTCTCACCGCAAAAGAGATTTGTATACGCCTCACCTTGAGGCGTGCCTCGCCCCAAGGCGTGCGCCTCAAGGCATATGGGGTGCACGCCTTGGGGCATTTGCGCTTTATGCTTGCGCCTCATGGCACAATGGCCCTCGCCTTGAGGCGAGGCATGCTTTTTGCGCCTTGAGGCACACTTTTAATAACACTGGTTGGACCTTATGAATGCATTATGCATTCTTGTAATTCGTTTCCGCTCACTCTTTAATATGGTATATGATTATGAAAATTGGTTTTCTAAAATCATTTTGCATACATAAGTAATTATCTTGTTCTGTCAAATCCTGTGCTTCAAATAAAATAATTGTGTTTTTGCTATGCATAGAATGTCTTTTTTCACCATTACTTTTGGATGAATCATATGATATGGTTTTTGGTTAATTCATCCTGTTTGGAATATTTCACTTGATTAAAGTGCAAAAATATCTTTTACTTGGACCGTTTTTTGGTTTGTTCCACAGGATCTTGAAGATAAGATGAAAAGAAGTACCTTGGATAGATCATAGAAGATGCTCTCCATTAAAGTCAATTAGAGGAAAATATTTGCAAATCTCCATGGCATCCTTACTGAAGATTCTTGAAGCCTTGAAGATTTTTCCTCGTGTATTCTTCAATCTTTTCGTTTCCCCACGCAAAGATTGAGGGGGGTGTTAAAATGTAACTTTTCATATATATATATATTGACATATCATTGTAAAACCCGATAAGGGTATTTTTGTCTTTTTTCCTTTTACACATATTTCAATTGAAATATGATTGTATTTTTTACATTTTATTTTTCTTCTTTTTATTTCTTTCTTTTTCTCTTTTTATTGCAAAATATAAGGACCATTGGGGGGCCCACCCTTCTAGTCGTTGGGGCCCCAACGGTCATTAATATGACCGTTGGGGCTCCCAACGACTAGAAGGGAGCCCCAATGGCCCCTCTCTCTCATTTGTTCTCCCTCTATATATTTGAGGGCTCTACCTCTTGTAGAATAAGGGTTTTTACCCCCTTCCACAGAATGAAGATGTATATTTTGTAGCCTTTGTAGCTTTGCCCCTTCGTGGGTTTATGTGTTGGCACATTTCGTGCTTTTGTTTACCCATTAGTGGGTGTGTGTATTCACACTTCATGTGCATGTTTATTGGTTCATTATTGAACCTAATGTATTCCAGTATTCCAAGTCGTTTCCTTACAAAACCAACCAAATATTCAACACTCCACCTTGCATGTAATCTGTCACATATTAGTGCAGAAAGAGAATCAATACAACAGCCCCTTACAAAGAGACCTAGCCTTCTCTCTCTCCATGTATTGCCATGGTATATGAACACCTTTTGTTAGGTTTATGTGCCTTTCATTCCTTGATTTGTTAATGAGTTTTCATGAAATAAATATATTTAATTAAGTTCGTTCTCATGAAATTATTTTATCTGCAACATGAAACATTGACCTAATTATAATATGCAGATAAAATTCTATGCTACCATAATATGTAGGATGGATTGATTAAATTATCAGTCCATGATAACTTATGGCCAAGACTATTTCCCAGTACAGAATTAATTAATGAAACTCAAACTTTGTGGTCAATGTATTACGTTTGTGACTGGTTTCACAATTAGAATTCAGGTGAACCCTAGTTAAGTTGGGGTAATGCACTACATCCTATTTTAGCAGTAAAAATTGGTGGATGTGAGGTATCCATTAATAGAACTTGCAGGTAGCTAATTTATTGGAAATTCACCATAGAACCTGAAATAAGCTGTGTCGCATCATGCACAAGCATGTGCTGATACTCACCTCCAAGTTGCAGTTAACAAGTTTTTCAGTTCCTAAATTATGCTTAAAAAACACTCAAAGTCTTCAACACAACTGGTAGGCCAGGTGTGACCTTTGATCCATAGCTAATTGTAGCTATTTGATATGACATTGGCAAGTTACGACCTGTACCAATTCATGGATACAACTAAAATGAGAGCTATAGGTCTAACTGACATATCCACGATGCCACTTGTTTATAATCTTTTATAATGACCTTAATGTTAAGTTGTACATGTATATATATTCTATTTATAATGATGTAATAGGTAATACCCTCTAGGGGTATTTTCATCATTTCACAAGTATTGTAATAGGAAGTGCCCATTAGGGGCACATTAGTAGTTTTACTTTATTATTTTCTTTTTATCCTTTTCTGTTTTTATAGGGACTATTTGGTCAAATACCAAATAGAGTTGTTGGATTCTTTTTTTATTAGTCAACATAGAGTTGACTAGTCAATAGAGCTGTTAGAACAGTCCAACAACTCTATTGAGACTGCCTCTTGTGTATAAATAGGGGCTTTGTCCTCCATTCTCTAATGCTTCTTTTAAGCATTCATGCTCAATAAAATATATATATTTTTTATTCTTGTGTTTTTTTTTAATTCCTTAATGTCTCGTATACACTTAGTGCTTGTGTAGTGCCTTAGTGCTCTTGTATTGTCCCTTAGTTGGACTTGTATATGTACATGTGCACTTTGTGTTTATGATCATGTAAACCCATAGAGGCCTTTGTTTGTATTTTTGCATATTTCATTACATGGTATCCGAGCCAAGAAATCCTTCTTGGTATTTTGCTTTTTTTGGGTCTTGAGATTCTTTAGCTCAAGTTTGTGCTTTGTGAAGGTTCGTGATCGTTATGCGGTTTGGATTCAAGGGAAACCTTGACACCGTATGTATCTTAAATCTTTAATGTTACTTGAGTTATCTATCTCATATATTACGGTTTCGTAGAGGAGCCCCCGACGTCGGAGCTCCCTCTGCTCGCCGGAGACCCCCTCCGTTGTTGCCGCCGTCGACTGCCTTCGTTCCCTCCGTCGACGCCGGCAACCCCCAGGTACGCCTCTTTTTCTCCTTTCTCTTCTTCTCCTTTTTCTTTTTGTCTCCTCTCCTCTTCAAGGGTCGGTGGACCAAAGCCACCAATTATGGTGGCTCTGGGTCTGCCAGGGAGGGAGGTGCTGCGCACCTCCCCTCATTTTTTCCCCCTCTTCTTTTCGGCAGGCGGCAGTGCTGCCGCCTGCATCGCCTCTTCTCTTGGGCGTAGGGCTTCAGGGGAGGGGTTGCTCGTGCCTTGGACGACAAGGTGGCAAGCCCCCCCCCCCCCCCCCCCCTACCTACCTCTTGTTGAGGTAAGTCGGCAGGGGTCGAGCCCCTGCCACTTAGCCGATAGGTTGGTAGGGGTAAAATCCCTGCCGCCTATGAGAAGGGTTGGCAGGGGGTTTTGGGGCCCTTGCCTGCCCTTTTGTTTTCACAGGGAGGGTCGAGACCCCTCCCTGTCCCTTCTTTTTCACAGGGAGGGTCGAGCCCTCCTTGTCTCCTTTTTGTTGCGCAGGGAAGAGTTCAACCCTCCCTGCCTCTGTTTGTTGCGGGAAAGGGCTCGAGCCCTCCCTGCCTACGTGCTATGCAGGGGAGGGTTCAACCCCACTCTGCTTTCGTAATATGTAGGAGGAGGGGTCGAGCCCCCTCCTCAGTCCCTTGATGTTAGGGGAGGGGTCGAGCTCCTCCCTGCTTGTCTTTTATACAGAGGGAGGGGTCGAGCCCCTCCCTGCTTGTTTATTGCGCAGGGAAGGGGTCAACCCCCTCCCTGCTTCCGTGTTTCGCTGGGAAGGGGCCAAGACCCCCCTTCCTCCCTCTATTGTTCAGGGGAGGGGCTGCGACCCTCCCTGCACCCTCGTTGTTCAGGGGAGGGGTCGATCCCCATCCCTGCACCCTTTTCTCTCTTTAGACAGGGGCATCACTCCTGCTTCTGCTGTTTTTCAACAGGCAGCGGTAAGGCCCCCTGCCTCCCTCTTCTCTAGCGTCAGACAGGGGCTTCGCCCCCTACCTGGTTGCGTAATGATTAGGCAGGGGCCAAGCCTTTGCTTCTTTGCATGTTTGACAGGCAGAGGCGAAGTACCCTGCCTCCCCTTCGTTATTGACAGGCAGGGGCTTTGCCTCTGCCTCTCTTCTACTTTGTCAGGCAGAGGCGCAACCCTGCCTGCCCTTGCTTTTTGAGGGCAGGGGTGCAACCCCTTACCTCATTTTTTTTGCTGTCAGCAGGTCAGCAGGAGCTCGCAGCCCCTACCTCTTGCGCTTATAGTAGCAAGGGCACGGGGCCCCTGCCTTTGCATCCCTTACGTCAGGACGACGACAATGCCCCTGACCTTCTATTTTTGGTGTTAGCTTGCTAAGATCGTCACTTTTGCAGCTCGTACGACGGATCCCGCTCGCGCTCCGCGACCTGAGTCGTCCATCGCTTACACTTGCAGATGCCAGCAAGCTTGCAACTCCCAAAGGTAGGGGAAGATTGCACGAAAGACTCGGACAATTGAATTAAGTTCAATTAACTAAAAAGAGACCATTAAATATATATATATATATATATATATATATACGAGTACGCATTTAACTCAAGGATGCGGTTTTGCGATCCTTGTCCTTTACCTTCTGTTAGTCTTTATTTTGTCATCGCGCATCGCGCATCGCGCAAAGGTTTTGCGTTGCACTCCTGCTTACAGTCTTTACTTTGCCGTCGCGCATCGCGCAAAGGTTTTGCGTTGCATTTCTGCTTACAGTCTTTACTTTGCCGTCGTGCATCACACAAAGGTTTTGCGTTGCACTCCTACTTATAGTCTTTACTTTGCCATCGCGCATCACACAAAGGTTTTGCGTTGCACTCCTGCTTACACTCTTTACTTTGCCATCGCGCATCGTGCAAAGGTTTTGCGTTGCACTCCTGCTCACAGTCTTTACTTTGTCGTCGCGCTTTGCGCCCAGGCTCTTGCTTGTGCATGTGTTGTTACTGCCTTGCTATTGTAGATGACGCTCAGGTTCTCGCTCATTGCATACATGTTTGAGGCATCCTCGTGGGGAATGCAAGAGGCATCTACCACTCTCCCTCTTGCGACAAGAGTTGAGTCGGGAGCTAGTGATACATCATCGTCTAAGGAGAGGGATACCTCGCAAGGATCCTGGCTCTTCATGTACGCAATCCTGCAGAGTCGACTTGAGATTTTAAGGATCTGTGCAAAAGCATCAAAGGCTGCCCCAAATCGAAGCATTTGGAAGGATGTGATTGGTGGGTTTTGTTCGTCTATTGGGCATATCTCGGGTGATCCCAAATTGGGGGTTTGAGCGAACTTCTTAGCGAGGGTTCTGTTGAGAAACCCGTATCCCGTCTATCAAGGTCGGTATCGAGTCATGCGAGGCATGTAGATACCCCGATAGCGGATGAGATTCGAGATAATCACATGCCAAATGTTGGTACAAGCTGTTGGCTGTTTCAAAAGACAAAGAATGTCAAAGTATAGTTTGAGAAACATTACATCTTTGTGAAACACTCCTGTTGAGGCTCCTATTGAGGAGTTTTACCCCCTTCATCCTAGAGTACTTGTAGTCGTGCACTACATGCTAGTACTGCGATGATTGGATGAGATGGTTGTGCGACCTCGAATAGTGCTAAATGCACAATGCTGTAATCACATAAAATGACCTCACATTCGCCTTCACAGGCAAGATGCTCGAGTGGGTAAAAGACCACAACATAGAATGGGACGTTAGTTAAGCAACCCCTAACATACCTATTCGCTTCTTGTTGTCTTTCAAGGGAGATGACAGAGCGGTACAAAACTTCAATGGACAAGTTATTAACAACCACCCTACGGGCAGATGATCCGGCCTCCCCAGTCATTGGAGTTAAGGGAAAGGGGCTACAATAGTTAGCTCAACACTTCTGCAGAAGTTGGATGCATCCGTAGCACTGCTTATCAGCCTCTGGGGAATCCTCTCTCGGCTAAAGCCGTCCCTTTTGGAGCGGACTCAACTAGTTATTCGAGTTATTGAAAATACATAGAATAACAGACGCCCAAACTAGTTTCAGTTGTTTCTACGTTTTGCCTGCGCAGGCCAGTAATATCGAAACATAAAGTTTGTTCACACTGGTTAATTACTTGCTTTACCCTTTGATCGAACTGCTTGGTGCTTATTGCAACGTAGCACTTGTTGGCTTGCGTCTCTTATGATTGATGTGATTGCATACAGCTCGTGATCTACGAACTGGTGGCAACTAGGATTGATGTGGCCACTTGTCTTATAAGCTACTTATATATGGTGATATAACTTCTGTTGTATGATTGCTTGTCATGTATAGCTTATGAATGGCTTGCGATGCAATGGTTTATGCCTTACGATTAATTTAATTACTTGTTGATGAACTAAGTCATTTGATGGTAATTGTACGTATCGCGAGCATTGTTATGAATGTTTGTCTTATTCAGTTGTTTTGTTTGGATGTCTGATAAAGTTAGTAAATCTTCGCCTATAGAATCAGCTGGATTGCCATATCTGCGTGTTCTCATGTGTCGTTTACGCATGCTTTGAGGTCCTATTTGAGGATTGCAATGTTCCTTGTGGCAATAACACAATGCGTAGTATTATATGTTTCTGTGTGATGTGATTGATATACCACGTGATAAGAAATGTTGGAAGTATGCGATAATATGTTCATGGAACCTTATTGGAGGAATGTGTGATCTTGTGTTTTGTTTTACCATGTGAAGTGATACGATGCATATTGCTGATTTACATGCTTGTGCCCATATTGTTGTTACTGACCCCAAGAGCGGTCGATGGTTCAGAGCAGTCGATTATATTGATGCATGTATCACTGAGTAGGGTGTCTATTGAGGACCGAACCTTCAAAGGATTATCTGCGAGGGCGTGTATGATCAAGACCAAGTAACCGGCTAGAGTGGTAGATTCTCTATGAGGATGTACACTGTCCACGAACGGGTAGCCGCAAAGACGGTGAACTCCTGTGAGGAAGTGTATGGTCTAAGACCAGGTATACCATCTAGGGCGGAATTCCTTGTGAGGTTATACATTTCCAAGACCTGGTAATCCGGCTAGAACGGTAGAATCTTTGTGAGGATGTACGCTATCCACGAATGGGTAGCCACAAAGACGATGAACTCCTGTGAGGAAGTGTATGGTCTAAGACCAGGTATACCCTCTAGGGCGGTAATTCCTTGTCAGGTCGTATATCTCCCGGATCGAGCGATCCGACGTAGATCTTGTGTTTTTGCTTACCATAAAAAGTTATGATGAGCTGTGATGATCTTCTGAGATTGTTTAAGAAAGCCAATTATAAATCTATAGTTTTGGCTTTCTGTTTTAGCATAATTACATGTTGATCCCTAATGTGAGAATCAGATCTTTAGCGATTTTAAATGATGATTATGTTTTGGACCTTCTACGGAAGGGTGGACTTTTCTCAGAAAGTAGGACACCTTAGGTGAGTCATAACCGGTGACAGTTGGCCGCGTAAGGCCTTGAGAGATGGGAATAGTTTAAGGTTGTTCAGGACAAAGTTTATTAGAAATAGTGAGAGCGACAAACGATGACCTGATAATGATTAGGTGCAGAGACCCCGTTCTAGGAACGAGAACAAGCTTATTGCGTGGTAGTTCATAGCTTGCGATCAAATGAATCGTCTTACTACGTTTTGACAGTTGCGTTGCTTACTTGCTTTGAACTGCTTACCTTGTTGCACTACTTACCCGTTTGCACTGCTTACTCGCTTGCACTACTTACCCATTTGCACTGCTTATCTGCTTTAAACTACTTAGCATACTGAATTAAATGTACTTAATTCAGTTTCTTGTAGTCTCTCTTGTGCACCTACTAGTTTTTCGCGAAACTAACCCATTTTATGTGTACAGGTGATGATTAGGTACACAACGGGCGATGGCGCGATTGCAAGATGGCTTCAAGACTTCTTCCTGCTCTTAGCTCGCGTCCTGGACGTTATAGGTTTGTAACGGATTTTCTTTGGGATATTCGAAATTTTGTGAGTTTTGGTTCTTTTAGCTAACGTGCCCAAAGTTGTCAGCTTGCCTTCTGATTTAACAAAAGAAAAATCTTACGCTGATTTCATAAACAAACTCTGAAGGAAAGAGATTTTTTCTACTCTCTTGCCTGTTTTCTGAAGGGTTTGCAAGTTTGAAATTTTGGGGCATTACATATATTGTCACTGGTCTTGGGTTTGATTGATGGTTGATTGATCTTTGAACTCATTATTGTTGGTATTCCAAGTTAGCCGCTGAGGTGAGTTATGTTTGCACCTAATGTCATCTTATCAATCTAAATTCCCAAGGGTTATGAGTGATATGTCACTAGTCTTGGGTTTGATTGATATTGGCCTCCAAATCCATGTTGCTTTGGATGAACCAAAGATGTTTGTTGGTGTGAGTTGTGCGCACCTCATTTTTTGTCAGTTTAGATTGTTGGTTTATAATTTGGCTCCAAGTGACAGTTGTTTGATCTCTGGTTTTATGAGTGTGTTTATTTGGCTATTATTATTATGTTGGATGCTTATAATTATGTTTATCTGTGATGGCTAACTATTTTTGAAACCACGGTGTTTCGAACAACTGTTAAAATTGATATCCTTATTCTTTTTAAGGACAGTAGTTTTTTTCATTACAAGCAGTTTTACCTTGTATGTTTTCTCCTATTATGCCTCTTATTTAAGTGTTATTTTATGTAGACAAAAGATGTTTTTCAATATGGTGAGTTATGTGCATCCATTGGCTATTCACACTTTTTGTATTTTTTTAGCCTATAAGTGACATTATAATTGTACTCATGTTGTAATAGTTGATACACTTGAATTTTGAGTGTCATTTTATGCAGACGAGAAATGTTTTTCAATTTGGTGAGTTATGTGCATATATTGGTTATTCACACTTTTTGTGTATTTGTTTAGCCCATAAGTGGCATTGTGATTGTGCTCTTATTCTAGTAGTTGATACACTTGAATTTGGAGGTTTGGAGGTCTAGTGAGGTGATTGCTTGCGGTGGTCGAACTATTGTTGAGATTTATAAACATCATTCATTTTGTTACGTGAGATTTTTAAAAAATCTCTCCATGAAATTTCTAAATGTTTTTTCTACATGTTTTTCCTTGTATGGAAAAATGTTTATTGATAAAATTTTGTGTATCTTGTGTGCATTTCATATATATATATATATACATATATATATATATATATATATATATATATATATATATATTATAAGATTGTTATTTGGTTCTTTGTGCTTAAACATATTCTAGGTTGTGTGAGTGAATCCTAATGGGTTGTGATTTATGAGATTGCTCTCATTCATTTCTATGTGCATTAAATATGTTGTAATTTCATATACATATGTTTCATATTCATCATATTATTATATACATAAATTTAATTAACTCCTCTTTTATTGAAGTTTTTTTTTTTGAATTGTTATACTTTTTATGCATGTTGTTGATGATTTGTTTTATTTGAAGTGATTTTCTAAAACTTTGGGATATTATTAATGCATGAATGTTTATCTCTTCTTGATAATTTATATGTTCTTTAGTAATTAAATTCGCATGTCATCAATATTTATGTTTTCTCGAAAAATAAGTTGATTTTGGGCTTATGATTGTCTAATGTTGATTTCATAAAAATTTATCTTTGAGGTATGTTCCTCTTATCTGACTTGAATGCTAATGTTTCTAAAAATCTTAAAATTATTGCTACTTTATTTAAAAATTCTACTTGTGTGTTATTCTTGTTTAAAACCTTATAACTACTTGGTTAGAATATTTTCTTTTGTGTAGTTGAAACCTTTGTTTTGTTATTTCTACAGGTTCTTAAAGATGTGATGGATTGAGAAAAGAATATCTTCAATCTTACTATGAAGATGGAGATAGTTGATGAAGGCATTTGGGGATGATCACCAATGAAGACATTTGAAAACTTGTATTTATAAAATTCTTTAATGCATCATAGAGATTGAAGACACTTGAAGACTAGGATCCTTCCCATTGATTCTTTTTTTGTATTTTCAAACTTTCGGTATATTACACCGTATGTTTGAGGGGGAGTGTTAAGTTGTATATATATATATATATATATATATATATAATGATGTAATAGGTTATACACTCTAGGGGTATTTTCATCATTTTACAAGTATTGTAATAGAAAGTGCTCATTAGGGGCACATTAGTACTTTTACTTTATTATTTTCTTTTTATTTTTTTTTTCTATTTTTATAGGGACTATTTGGTCAAATATCAAATAGAACTGTTGGAACATTCCAACAGCTCTATTGAGACTGCCGCTTGTGTATAAATAGGGGCTTTGTCCCCCTTCATTGTCTAATGCTTCTCTTAAGCATTCATGCTAAATAAAATGTATATTTTTTATATTCTTGTGTTCTTTTTAATTCCTTAATGTCTTGTATACACTTAGTGCTTGTGTAGTGCCTTAGTGCTCTTGTATTGCCCTTTACTTGGACTTGTGTATGTGCATGTGCACTTTGTGTTTATTATCATGTAAGCCCTCAAAGGCCTTTGTATTTCTGCATATTTCATTAAGTCTTCACACAAATTTATATTTTTGAAAGAAACTCTCATTCACATGGGTATAGAGTAATCAGATCTGAATTGGTCCAATTTCTTTAAAAAAACGCAGGCATGCACACACATAGTATCTCAAAAACAATTTTGTTCTCCTAAACATCCTAACACTTCAAAAAAACATAGTTGTAGGCGATTTTTTGCTTATTCTAAACTTGTTCACATGTTTATCATTGTTAATTTACTAAAACTGTGCTTTGAATTGAATCAATTTAACCACTGATTTTTTTCGTCATCAAGTTTTAGTGTGATATGAGCCATTGAACTTGTGACTAAAAACACATCTAAGCATGAAAAGTACCTCATCTAAAGCATGTTTTCTACTCTGCAAATTATACAGAACTAGAATACACCTGGAACTTCAGATTAAGCAAACACCTGTGTTTATGCATTTTTCAAACATTTAGGACAGTTCAGGAGATAAAGTGTTACAACCTCTCTCTCTCTCTCTCTCTCTCTCTCTCTCCCTAGTTGGAACTCCGAGTGAGGAGGTCGTTTGATCAAATCTGACCCCATGGATGTGTTCAATATGGTCAAAATAGTAGGAATGGATCCTTGGATTCCAGGACTGAACATTCTCCCAAAGATTAGAGTGTCACTAATATTAGGATTTTAGCATTCTCATAGCATTAGAGAGTTCCCTACCCAACCTTAGACCTTGATCCATCCATTTAGATCCAAACCAGCCAACCTGATCCACTATTCTATCCCTATTTCTCAATTTTCTCCAATTTTCCATCTCATTTCTATTAAAAAATCCCAAGGAATAGCTTAGACACCTATCTCTGGTATCAATACACACACACACACACACTTATATATGATTGCATGACTCTAGAGGAAGGGTTAACAGATATTAGTTCAAAAACATGCAACCATTAACCATGCCAAATGCAAACAATTAAGCCATTTAACCGGATGGAAAGTTTGAGAAACAAATCTGATACAAGATGAACTATACACAATCATGCATTTGTTCAAATGTAAAACAATTCATTCTTCATCAACAAGTTTAGTGTAAGATCTGACTTTTCATATGTATGTACATATGTACATACACTGCAAAACATAAGTTACAAAAAGTTTACAAGAACAAAGCTTCATGGGAATTACAACATGAAAAAGTCATGCGGCTTTAAATCTAAATAACATGAATCCAGAAGAAGGGTTCATAGAATGAAAAGCAGCTGAAGTACACAGGAGACATGCAGCCATCATTGGTAAAACAAGCCCGAATAATTAAGTTACCAGGTGGAAAGTTTGAGAAACTAAAGATGATACAGAACAATACACAATCATGCATTTCTCAAACATAAACTAATTCATTTCTTACCTCATCAACAAGTTTTATGAGCGTAAAATCCGACTTTTCGCATTTGTTCTTCAAGAAAGTGTTTTCCTTCTTAAGTTCCTTGATTGATTTTGCCATCTTATATGTCCAATGCCCAGAGAAAAGAAACTCTTAGATAAACAATTGTACAGAGTATAATGTAACCATGACAATTGTCAATGAACATTGAGGGAACAACTTCACATTAACCATGAAATTGTTCATTAGAAAAAGAAATCTACCTTCTCCATCTCTTGCTTAAATGTTTCAAAGACATCATTGCTTTTAGACAGTGCTTCCTGCACAAAAGGGGTAAATTAGAGGATGCACCAATCTGAGGAGGATTATAATATACAGAAAACCACAAACAAGAAAATGCCAAATTTCTAAAATAAAAATTTAATTATTTTAAGCCTGATTTTTAGTTAATTTTAGAGAATTCGTAACATATGAACTCAATGTAAAGATTTAAGGAGACTTCAATAATGAACCAAAAGTCCACCAATCTTCAACTTGAGTAGATAACAAAAGTGTTATCTAAGGAACACACTTTCAACACCCACAAAGGGAACCACAAAGTGTTCTAAAAGAACACACTCACAAAGGGAATATACAAATGACAATATAAAAATAGATATTTTATTTAATGGAGAGATTGTTTAAAAGCATACATTACTAGGAAGGGAAGACCTCTCTATATAGACATAATAAAGGGGAGTTAGACGGAAGAAAACAAAAAGAAAAAGGAGAGCAAGCCCATTCCCAACGGCTAGATTTCTAGCTGTTGGGACGTTGGGGGCTGGGAAGGCTTAGTTAAACTTAGTTTGACTAAGTCCAAATCTATCCCAAAAAATAAATAAATATAAAATTAAATATGTACATATACATGTATATACATATTATTGTATATATATCAGTGTTGTGAAAAGCGTTGAGGCGTAGCGAGGCGCTCCACCAAAATCTGAGGCGAGGCGTAAAGTGTAAGCCTCAATTTTTTTTTTAAATTTAAAAAAAACTATAAAAAATATTTAAAATTATAAATAAATAAAAATTGCTTTATTGATAAAGCAACAACCAACAAGAAGAAAATCGGCTATTGCAAAAATTCAGTATACAGATCTGTTTTGGAAAATAGCATAAACAGGACCTCTATTCTAAATTTTTCCTAGTCACATAGGAAATAATAATATTAAGGACTAAAATTGAAAGAACAAATTTTTTTATGACGGAGAAGCCTCATCGAGAACCGAGTCACTAGCGGGCCTGCCTCCCTACAAGGTAAAACTCTGGGTTGGGGACACGACCACCCAGCCTTACGTGCCACAACATGTGTAAAAGCAACGGTAGCCCCATGTGACATCGGGGTTCGATCCTGGGTAGCTTGACATAGGACCCCAACATGGGATACCACCTTGGTGAGGTTTGAGAAACTAGTCCCTAAATGAAGTTTCTTTCGGTGATGTACCGTCGAACAATGGCACTCGAATTGCTTCTGGCAATTCGGTCTCTCATAGAGAGGCCCTTGATCGCCCCCCCTCAAGTTCCCATTGAAGGGTTTTGAGAAGAGGGGAAATTGTTTTAAATCTTAGGGCATTACATTATAGAATTTTGCAAATCACAACAAAATCATGATATTTTTAAAACACATGATACTTGTGTTATAGTTGGATAAATTCCCCTAGTAAAAAAAGACTATAATCAATTTGGGTATTATGTTATCATTCACAATGCAACACCCCATTTTATCCTGCAATTTCTTATAAATAGGCTCATCAGAAGACAACCCAAAAAGGGCGAGAGAGATCGAGAAGCATCAATATCTTAGGTATTGATTAGAAGGCAGTGTTTTACGAGAGAGAGAGAGAGAGAGAGAGAGAGAGAGAGAGAGAGAGAGAGAGAGAGAGAGAGAGATGCTTTTGCCTCTTCTTTTTCATATGTTCAGAACGAGGGATCACCGAATATGAGGGGTTTACTGGCATTGGCTCGCGAGTTTATCCAGCATGGGAAGCCCTCTCATGCTCTCCAAACGGTACGTAGTGCACCCACCTCGGGAACCTTGCTCTATCTCCACGATTCCTATATTTTACTTCTGGTTTTCGTCTTCTTCTGGATTGCAAGATTGGGTAGAAATGATAGTTTTTCTGGGTTCCTTACATATCACTCTCTCACCGCAAAAGAGATCTGTATACGCCTCACCTTGAGGCGCACCTCGCCCCAAGGCGTGCACCTCAAGGCATATGAGGCGCATGCCTTGGGGCATTTGCGCTTTATGCTTGCCCCTCAAGGCACAATGGCCCTCGCCTTGAGGCGAGGCGCGCTTTTAATAACACTGATATATATAGTATATAACTGTATATGTACAATTTTAACAATCCCCCTCAAACTTACGGTAAAATAACCAAAAGTTTGCCTAGAAAGAAGTAAAATCTAAGAGCAAAGAGGGTCATTAATCTGCCTTATGTCACATCAGAGTACCAATTGGTATTCTGATGTGACATAAGGCAGATCAATGATCCCTTGAAGGTATTTCTCCCGCACATAGTGGTAGTCTATTTCGATATACTTTGTTCTTTAATGAAAAGTGTTGTTGCTGGCAAGGTAGATAACCCATTTGTTGTCGCAGCACATCTTTGGCGCTCCTAGTATGGTGACTCCCATATCAGCCAGCAGTCTTCTCAGCCAAACCACCTTCATTGTGGTTGTGGACATAGTCGGGTACTCAGCTTAGTTGAAAAAAGAGAAACCTTATGCTTCTTTTTGCACCTCCACGAGATTAACGATTCACTTAAGAAAACATAGAAACACGAGTGTCTATTGTTGGGATCTCCTCCCCAATCTGCATCGGTATATGCAAGCAAGGTTAGTACAAACGTAGATGATATAAAAAGACCTCTAGAAATATAATTTTAAGATATCTAATAATACGCAAAACAACTCTCATGTGAACAGATGTGAGAGCATGTTGAACTGACTAGCTATGTGTACAATGTGTGCTATATCAGGTTTCATAATAGAAAAGTAAGAAAGAGCTCCAATAAGTTGTCGATAAGGGGTTGGATCATCTAGAGGTTCCCCAACAATGATCTTCATCTTGGCATTTGTCATTGCTGGAGTGTCAACCTTATTGTCATTAGTGATTCCAGACCTGAGGATAATATCAGAAGCAAATTTAGATTGAGATAATAAGTACCCTTTAGGGGAATAAGTGACTTCTATGCCCAAAAAATATCATAAAAAATCCAAGTCAGTTATTCCGAAATTAGTTTTAAGAATCTTTTAAATATTTTGAAAACCCAATTTTGTCGCTTCCACTGATTATCATATCATCTACATAGAGAAACAAAGTAACAGTACCTGCATTAGAATTTTTAACAAACAGAGTAGTGTCAGTCAAGGAAAATCTAAAACCAATATTAAACATAACTTTGAGTGTCTGTTTCAACCCATATAATCCCTTTAGCCTTTTGTAGGTAAAGATCCTTTCCTTGAAGAAGACTTGTACTGGGGGTGCCTTCATATACACTTCTTCCATGAGATTTTCATTTAAAAAGGTGTTTTTAACATCCATTTGGTATACAGACTATTTTTTAATTGAAGATACTGCAGTAAGAGTTCTAACCGTGGTCAAGCGGGCTACCGGTGCAAAGGTTTCTTCATAATCAATGCCATGTTTTTGCAAATATCCGTTTACAACTAGCCTAACTTTATATCGCTCAAGGGCTCCATCAATCTTAGTTTTAATTTTATATACCCATCTATAACCTATGGGTTACTTTCTTGGTGAGAGATTTTGAATAGACCAAGTCTGAGCCATTTCCAAAGCTTCAAGTTCTACCCTCATAGCTTTAACCCATTGAAGGTGTTCATTGGCTTGAGCGTAAGATGAGAGTTCTACATGAATTAGGGCTATGCACACTTGGTAGTTTAAAGAAAAAGAATCATAGGATACAAATTTTGATGGACGTTTTGATAGTCTAGATGAGTTCCTAATTTGCACTTCATCTTTATTAAGGTTAGAAAACTTTTCTAGTGCACATGGAGAGTTTTGATTTTCTCACCTAGAATATTGAATACAAGTTTGATTATTGTGAGACAATTCATCAAGTGATTCAAAGACTCTCAATTCAATAACATTCTCCAAATCATGCTCGCAATCACAATTGTCAATATCTTTGTTTTGAAACAAGATCAAACTAAAAAGAGTACTCGGTTACTTCCTTCGGTTGATCCTTACATTTTTTTTTCAAGAAGGTAACATTTTGAGAGATGTATAATTTCCCATTTTTAGAATCATAACACCAATATCATTTTTTGTTATCAGCATAACTGAAGAAAGAGAAACCTTATGCTTCTTTTTGCACCTCCACGAGATTAACGATTCACTTGAGAAAACATAGAAACACGAGTGTCTATTGTTGGGATCTCCACCACAATCTGCATCGATATATGCAAGCAAGGTCAGTGCAAACGTAGATGATATAAAAAGGCCTCTAGAAATATAATTTTTAAGATATCTAATAATACGCAAAACGATGCTCATGTTAACAGATGTGAGAGCGTGTTGAACTGACTAGCTATGTGTACAATGTGAGAAATATTAGGTTTCATAATAGATAAGTAAGAAAGAGCTCCAATAAGTTGTCGATAAGGGGTTGGATAATCTAGAAGTTCCCCAACATTGATCTTCATCTTGACATTTGTCATTGTTGGAGTGTCAACCTTATTGTCATTAGTGATTCCAGACCTGAGGATAATATCAGAAGCAAATTTAGATTGAGATAATAAGTACCCTTTAGGGGAATAAGCGACTTCTATACCCAAAAACTATCATAAAAAATCCTTGTTATTTCGAAATTAGTTTTAAGAATCTTTTAAATATTTTGAACTCCCTTTTTGTCGCCTCCACTGATTATCATATCATCTACATAGAGCAACAAAATAACAGTACCTGCATTATAACTTTTAACAAACAGAGTAGTGTCAGTCAAGCAAAATCTAAAACCAATACTAAACATAACTTTGAGTGTCTGTATCAACCCATATAATGCCTTTTGCCTTTTGTAGGGAAAGATCCATTCCTTGAGGAAGACTTGTACGGGGGGTGCCTTCATATACACTTCTTCCATAAGATTTCCATTTAAAAAGGTGTTTTTAACATCCATTTGATATATAGACTATTTTTTAATTGAAGCTACTACAGTAAGAGTTCTAACCGTGGTCAAACGGGCTACCGGTGCAAACGTTTCTTCATAATCAATGCCATGTTTTTGAAAATATCCCCTTACAACTAGCCTAACTTTATATCACTCAACGGTTCCATCAGTCTTAGTTTTAATTTTATATACCCATCTATAACCTATGGGTTTCTTTCTTGGTGAGAGATTTTGAATAGACCAAGTCTGAGCCTTCTACAAAGCTTCAAGTTCTACTCTCATACCTTTAACCCATTCAAGGTATTCATTGGCTTGAGCGTAAGATGAGGGTTCTACATGATTTAGCGCTATGCACACTTGGTATTTTAAAGAAAAAGAATCATAGGATACAAATTTTGATGGAGGTTTTGATGGTCTAGATGAGTTCCTAATTTGCACTTCATCTTTATTAAGGTTAGAAAACTTTTCAAGTGCACATGGAGAGTTTTGATTTTCTCACCTAGAATATTGAATACAAGTTTGATTATTGTGAGACAATTCATCAAGTGATTCAAAGACTCTCAATTCAATAACATTCTCCAAATCATGCTCGTAATCACAATTGTCAATATCTTTGTTTTAAAACAAGATCAAACTAAAAAGAGTACTCGGTTACTTCCTTCGGTTGATCCTTACAATTTTTTTTTCAAGAAGGTTACATTTTGAGAGATGTATAATTTCCCATTTTTAGAATCATAACACCTATATCATTCTTTGTTATCAGCATAACTGAAGAAAGAGAAACCTTATTCTTCTTTTTGCACCTCCACGAGATTAACGATTCACTTAAGAAAACATAGAAACACGAGTGTCTATTGTTGGGATCTCCTCCACAATCTGCATCGGTATATGCAAGCAAGGTTAGTGCACACGTAGATGATATAAAAAGGCCACTAGAAATATAATTTTTAAGAAATCTAAAAATACGCAAAACAACTCTCATGTTAACAGATGAGAGAGCATGCTGAACTGACTAGCTATGTGTACAATGTGTGCTATATCAAGTTTCATAATAGACAAGTAAGAAAGAGCTCCAATAAGTTGTCGATAAGGGGTTGGATCATCTAGAGGTTCCCCAACAATGATCTTCATCTTGGCATTTGTCATTGCTGGAGTGTCAACCTTATTGTCATTAGTGATTCCAGACCTGAGGATAATATCAGAAGCAAATTTAGATTGAGATAATAAGTACCCTTTAGGGGAATAAGTGACTTCTATGCCCAAAAAATATCATAAAAAATCCAAGTCAGTTATTTCGAAATTAGTTTTAAGAATCTTTTAAATATTTTGAACACCCAATTTTGTCGCTTCCACTGATTATCATATCATCTACATAGAGAAACAAAGTAAAAGTACCTGCATTAGAATTTTTAACAAACAGAGTAGTGTCAGTAAAGGAAAATCTAAAACCAATATTAAACATAACTTTGAGTGTCTGTTTCAACCCATATAATCCCTTTAGCCTTTTGTAGGTAAAGATCCTTTCCTTGAAGAAGACTTGTACTGGGGGTGCCTTCATATACACTTCTTCCATGAGATTTTCATTTAAAAAGGTGTTTTTAACATCCATTTGGTATATAGACTATTTTTTAATTGAAGATACTGCAGTAAGAGTTCTAACCGTGGTCAAGCGGGCTACCGGTGCAAAGGTTTCTTCATAATCAATGCCATGTTTTTGCAAATATCCGTTTACAACTAGCCTAACTTTATATCGCTCAAGGGCTCCATCAATCTTAGTTTTAATTTTATATACCCATCTATAACCTATGGGTTACTTTCTTGGTGAGAGATTTTGAATAGACCAAGTCTGAGCCATTTCCAAAGCTTCAAGTTCTACCCTCATAGCTTTAACCCATTGAAGGTGTTCATTGGCTTGAGCGTAAGATGAGAGTTCTACATGAATTAGGGCTATGCACACTTGGTAGTTTAAAGAAAAAGAATCATAGGATACAAATTTTGATGGAGGTTTTGATAGTCTAGATGAGTTCCTAATTTGCACTTCATCTTTATTAAGGTTAGAAAACTTTTCTAGTGCACATGGAGAGTTTTGACTTTCTCACATAGAATATTGAATACAAGTTTGATTATTGTGAGACAATTCATCAAGTGATTCAAAGACTCTCAATTCAATAACATTCTCCAAATCATGCTCGCAATCACAATTGTCAATATCTTTGTTTTGAAACAAGATCAAACTAAAAAGAGTACTCGGTTACTTCCTTCGGTTGATCCTTAAATTTTTTTTTCAAGAAGGTAACATTTTGAGAGATGTATAATTTCCCATTTTTAGAATCATAACACCAATATCATTTTTTGTTATCAGCATAACTGAAGAAAGAGAAACCTTATGCTTCTTTTTGCACCTCCACGAGATTAACGATTCACTTGAGAAAACATAGAAACACGAGTGTCTATTGTTGGGATCTCCACCACAATCTGCATCGATATATGCAAGCAAGGTCAGTGCAAACGTAGATGATATAAAAAGGCCTCTAGAAATATAATTTTTAAGATATCTAATAATACGCAAAACGACGCTCATGTTAACAGATGTGAGAGCGTGTTGAACTGACTAGCTATGTGTACAATGTGAGAAATATTAGGTTTCATAATAGATAAGTAAGAAAGAGCTCTAATAAGTTGTCGATAAGGGGTTGGATCATCTAGAGGTTCCCCAACATTGATCTTCATCTTGACATTTGTCATTGCTGGAGTGTCAACCTTATTGTCATTAGTGATTCCAGACCTGAGGATAATATCAGAAGCAAATTTAGATTGAGATAATAAGTACCCTTTAGGGGAATAAGCGACTTCTATACCCAAAAACTATCATAAAAAATCCTTGTTATTTCGAAATTAGTTTTAAGAATCTTTTAAATATTTTGAACTCCCTTTTTGTCGCCTCCACTGATTATCATATCATCTACATAGAGCAACAAAATAACAGTACCTGCATTATAACCTTTAACAAACAGAGTAGTGTCAGTCAAGCAAAATCTAAAACCAATACTAAACATAACTTTGAGTGTCTGTATCAACCCATATAATGCCTTTTGCCTTTTGTAGGGAAAGATCCTTTCCTTGAGGAAGACTTGTACGGGGGGTGCCTTCATATACACTTCTTCCATAAGATTTCCATTTAAAAAGGTGTTTTTAACATCCATTTGATATATAGACTATTTTTTAATTGAAGCTACTACAGTAAGAGTTCTAACCGTGGTCAAGCGGGCTACCGGTGCAAACGTTTCTTCATAATCAATGCCATGTTTTTGAAAATATCCCCTTACAACTAGCCTAACTTTATATCACTCAACGGTTCCATCAGTCTTAGTTTTAATTTTATATACCCATCTATAACCTATGGGTTTCTTTCTTGGTGAGAGATTTTGAATAGACCAAGTCTGAGCCTTCTACAAAGCTTCAAGTTCTACTCTCATACCTTTAACCCATTCAAGGTATTCATTGGCTTGAGTGTAAGATGAGGGTTCTACATGATTTAGCGCTATGCACAATTGGTATTTTAAAGAAAAAGAATCATAGGATACAAATTTTGATGGAGGTTTTGATGGTCTAGATGAGTTCCTAATTTGCACTTCATCTTTATTAAGGTTAGAAAACTTTTCAAGTGCACATGGAGAGTTTTGATTTTCTCACCTAGAATATTGAATACAAGTTTGATTATTGTGAGACAATTCATCAAGTGATTCAAAGACTCTCAATTCAATAACATTCTCCAAATCATGCTCGTAATCACAATTGTCAATATCTTTGTTTTGAAACAAGATCAAACTAAAAAGAGTACTCGGTTACTTCCTTCGGTTGATCCTTACAATTTTTTTTTCAAGAAGGTTACATTTTGAGAGATGTATAATTTCCCATTTTTAGAATCATAACACCTATATCATTCTTTGTTATCAGCATAACTGAAGAAAGAGAAACCTTATGCTTCTTTTTGCACCTCCACGAGATTAACGATTCACTTAAGAAAACATAGAAACACGAGTGTCTATTGTTGGGATCTCCTCCACAATCTGCATCGGTATATGCAAGCAAGGTTAGTGCACACGTAGATGATATAAAAAGGCCACTAGAAATATAATTTTTAAGAAATCTAAAAATACGCAAAACAACTCTCATGTTAACAGATGAGAGAGCATGCTGAACTGACTAGCTATGTGTACAATGTGTGCTATATCAAGTTTCATAATAGACAAGTAAGAAAGAGCTCCAATAAGTTGTCGATAAGGGGTTGGATCATCTAGAGGTTCCCCAACAATGATCTTCATCTTGACATTTGTCATTGCTGGAGTGTCAACCTTATTGTCATTAGTGATTCCAGACCTGAGGATAATATCAGAAGCAAATTTAGATTGAGATAATAAGTACCCTTTAGGGGAATAAGTGACTTCTATGCCCAAAAAATATCATAAAAAATCCAAGTCAGTTATTTCGAAATTAGTTTTAAGAATCTTTTAAATATTTTGAATACCCAATTTTGTCGCTTCCACTGATTATCATATCATCTACATAGAGAAACAAAGTAATAGTACCTGCATTAGAATTTTTAACAAACAGAGTAGTGTCAGTCAAGGAAAATCTAAAACCAATATTAAACATAACTTTGAGTGTCTGTTTCAACCCATATAATCCCTTTAGCCTTTTGTAGGTAAAGATCCTTTCCTTGAGGAAGACTTGTACTGGGGGTGCCTTCATATACACTTCTTCCATGAGATTTTCATTTAAAAAGGTGTTTTTAACATCCATTTGGTATATAGACTATTTTTTAATTGAAGATACTGTAGTAAGAGTTCTAACCGTGGTCAAGCGGGCTACCGGTGCAAAGGTTTCTTCATAATCAATGCCATGTTTTTGCAAATATCCGTTTACAACTAGCCTAACTTTATATCGCTCAAGGGCTCCATCAATCTTAGTTTTAATTTTATATACCCATCTATAACCTATGGGTTACTTTCTTGGTGAGAGATTTTGAATAGACCAAGTCTGAGCCATTTCCAAAGCTTCAAGTTCTACCCTCATAGCTTTAACCCATTGAAGGTGTTCATTGGCTTGAGCGTAAGATGAGAGTTCTACATGAATTAGGGCTATGCACACTTGGTAGTTTAAAGAAAAAGAATCATAGGATACAAATTTTGATGGAGGTTTTGATAGTCTAGATGAGTTCCTAATTTGCACTTCATCTTTATTAAGGTTAGAAAACTTTTCTAGTGCACATGGAGAGTTTTGATTTTCTCACCTAGAATATTGAATACAAGTTTGATTATTGTGAGACAATTCATCAAGTGATTCAAAGACTCTCAATTCAATAACATTCTCCAAATCATGCTCGCAATCACAATTGTCAATATCTTTGTTTTGAAACAAGATCAAACTAAAAAGAGTACTCGGTTACTTCCTTCGGTTGATCCTTACATTTTTTTTTCAAGAAGGTAACATTTTGAGAGAAGTATAATTTCCTATTTTTAGAATCATAACACCAATATCATTTTTTGTTATCAGCATAACTGAAGAAAGAGAAACCTTATGCTTCTTTTTGCACCTCCACGAGATTAACGATTCACTTGAGAAAACATAGAAACACGAGTGTCTATTGTTGGGATCTCCACCACAATCTGCATCGATATATGCAAGCAAGGTCAGTGCAAACGTAGATGATATAAAAAGGCCTCTAGAAATATAATTTTTAAGATATCTAATAATACGCAAAACGGAGCTCATGTTAACAGATGTGAGAGCGTGTTGAACTGACTAGCTATGTGTACAATGTGGGAAATATTAGGTTTCATAATAGATAAGTAAGAAAGAGCTCCAATAAGTTGTCGATAAGGGGTTGGATCATCTAGAGGTTCCCCAACATTGATCTTCATCTTGACATTTGTCATTGCTGGAGTGTCAACCTTATTGTCATTAGTGATTCCAGACCTGAGGATAATATCATAAGCAAATTTAGATTGAGATAATAAGTACCCTTTAGGGGAATAAGCGACTTCTATACCCAAAAACTATCATAAAAAATCCTTGTTATTTCGAAATTAGTTTTAAGAATCTTTTAAATATTTTGAACTCCCTTTTTGTCGCCTCCACTGATTATCATATCATCTACATAGAGCAACAAAATAACAGTACCTGCATTATAACTTTTAACAAACAGAGTAGTGTCAGTCAAGCAAAATCTAAAACCAATACTAAACATAACTTTGAGTGTCTGTATCAACCTATATAATGCCTTTTGCCTTTTGTAGGGAAAGATCCTTTCCTTGAGGAAGACTTGTACGGGGGTGCCTTCATATACACTTCTTCCATAAGATTTCCATTTAAAAAGGTGTTTTTAACATCCATTTGATATATAGATTATTTTTTAATTGAAGCTACTACAGTAAGAGTTCTAACCGTGGTCAAGCGGGCTACCGGTGCAAACGTTTCTTCATAATCAATGCCATGTTTTTGAAAATATCCCCTTACAACTAGCCTAACTTTATATCACTCAACGGTTCCATCAGTCTTAGTTTTAATTTTATATACACTTCTATAACCTATGGGTTTCTTTCTTGGTGAGAGATTTTGAATAGACCAAGTCTGAGCCTTCTACAAAGCTTCAAGTTCTACTCTCATACCTTTAACCCATTCAAGGTATTCATTGGCTTGAGCGTAAGATGAGGGTTCTACATGATTTAGCGCTATGCACACTTGGTATTTTAAAGAAAAAGAATCATAGGATACAAATTTTGATGGAGGTTTTGATGGTCTAGATGAGTTCCTAATTTGCACTTCATCTTTATTAAGGTTAGAAAACTTTTCAAGTGCACATGGAGAGTTGATTTTCTCACCTAGAATATTGAATACAAGTTTGATTATTGTGAGACAATTCATCAAGTGATTCAAAGACTCTCAATTCAATAACATTCTCCAAATCATGCTCGTAATCACAATTGTCAATATCTTTGTTTTGAAACAAGATCAAACTAAAAAGAGTACCCGGTTACTTCCTTCGGTTGATCCTTACAATTTTTTTTTCAAGAAGGTTACATTTTGAGAGATGTATAATTTCCCATTTTTAGAATCATAACACCTATATCATTCTTTGTTATCAGCATAACTGAAGAAAGAGAAACCTTATTCTTCTTTTTGCACCTCCACGAGATTAACGATTCACTTAAGAAAACATAGAAACACGAGTGTCTATTGTTGGGATCTCCTCCACAATCTGCATCGGTATATGCAAGCAAGGTTAGTGCACACGTAGATGATATAAAAAGGCCACTAGAAATATAATTTTTAAGAAATCTAAAAATACGCAAAACAACTCTCATGTTAACAAATGAGAGAGCATGCTGAACTGACTAGCTATGTGTACAATGTGTGCTATATCAAGTTTCATAATAGACAAGTAAGAAAGAGCTCCAATAAGTTGTCGATAAGGGGTTGGATCATCTAGAGGTTCCCCAACATTGATCTTCATCTTGACATTTGTCATTGCTGGAGTGTCAACCTTATTGTCATTAGTGATTCCAGACCTGAGGATAATATCAGAAGCAAATTTAGATTGAGATAATAAGTACCCTTTAGGGGAATAAGTGACTTCTATGCCCAAAAAATATCATAAAAAATCCAAGTCAGTTATTTCAAAATTAGTTTTAAGAATCTTTTAAATATTTTGAACACCCAATTTTGTCGCTTCCACTGATTATCATATCATCTACATAGAGAAACAAAGTAACAGTACCTGCATTAGAATTTTTAACAAACAGAGTAGTGTCAGTCAGGGAAAATCTAAAACCAATATTAAACATAACTTTGAGTGTCTGTTTCAACCCATATAATCCCTTTAGCCTTTTGTAGGTAAAGATCCTTTCCTTGAGGAAGACTTGTACTGGGGGTGCCTTCATATACACTTCTTCCATGAGATTTCCATTTAAAAAGGTGTTTTTAACATCCATTTGGTATATAGACTATTTTTTAATTGAAGATACTGCAGTAAGAGTTCTAACCGTGGTCAAGCGGGCTACCAGTGCAAAGGTTTCTTCATAATCAATGCCATGTTTTTGCAATTATCCGTTTACAACTAGCCTAACTTTATATCGCTCAAGGGCGCCATCAATCTTAGTTTTAATTTTATATACCCATCTATAACCTATGGGTTACTTTCTTGGAGAGAGATTTGGAATAGACCAAGTCTGAGCCATTTCCAAAGCTTCAAGTTCTACCCTCATAGCTTTAACCCATTGAAGGTGTTCATTGGCTTGAGCGTAAGATGAGAGTTCTACATGAATTAGGGCTATGCACACTTGGTAGTTTAAAGAAAAAGAATCATAGGATACAAATTTTGATGGAGGTTTTGATAGTCTAGATGAATTCCTAATTTGCACTTCATCTTTATTAAGGTTAGAAAACTTTTCTAGTGCACATGGAGAGTTTTGATTTTCTCACCTAGAATATTGAATACAAGTTTGATTATTGTGAGACAATTCATCAAGTGATTCAAAGACTCTCAATTCAATAACATTCTCCAAATCATGCTCGCAATCACAATTGTCAATATCTTTGTTTTGAAACAAGATCAAACAAAAAAGAGTACTCGGTTACTTCCTTCGGTTGATCCTTACATTTTTTTTTTCAAGAAGGTAACATTTTGAGAGATGTATAATTTCCCATTTTTAGAATCATAACACCAATATCATTTTTTGTTATCAGCATAACTGAAGAAAGAGAAACCTTATGCTTCTTTTTGCACCTCCACGAGATTAACGATTCACTTGAGAAAACATAGAAACACGAGTGTCTATTGTTGGGATCTCCACCACAATCTGTTAAAATGTAAAACTGTACATATATGTATATATAATAATATTATATTATTATATATATATAAATACATTTTTCATTTCTTTCTTTTCTGTATTTTTTTTCCTTTATTTTTATTTTTTGTCTTTATGTCATCTAGTTCAGTTTGAAGTAGAATGACTGTTGCTAGTCAAGTCTTGTCCAGACTTGACTATCAATAGAGCTGTTGGACTGACATAGTCCAACAGCTCTTAATAGAGTTGTTGGACTGACACATTCCAACAGCTCTAAATAGAGCTGTTGGACTGTGCCCAACAGCTCTATTGAGTCCTCTTTCAGCTGTGTATATAAAGGGGTGCAGCCCCTCTTGTATTTCAGCCCAATGCTTCTTAAGCAATTGGTTTTTCATATCAATAAAGAATACATTTTTATTTTTATTTTGTTTCCAGTTATACCCTTTTTTAAGGGTTATGCTTTAGTGTCATTCTTGACACTTGCTCTTGTTAATCAAAGCTCGTGTTTCGAAGATCCCCTTTTCATTTCATGGTATCAAAGCCGCGGAAGTACTAAATCTTGAGGAAAAGCTGCATCGGTTTCCGTGCTCATTTGCAAAAGTGTTCGCCACTTGAAGAGAAGTGTTTTATCACTTCATTGGAGAAGATTTCACATCTTGTTGTATTGTTTTTTTTTCTTTCTTTTTCATTTTCCTTCTTGTTTCTCTTCTATCCCTATTCTTTCTCTCCTTGGAATCGATGGATAACAATGATAAAGTCACCATCATGCCTATGAAACTAAGCGATACGAACTATGTAACATGGGCTTCAATCATGAAGCACCATATATGGGGAAAAGGCTTATGGGGGATTGTGGATGGTTCCGATTCGGAACCGAAGCTATCTCTTACTAAAAAGGAGGGAGATAAAGAGGTCCTTCTATCGGAAGAAGAGAAAATCAAGGCTATTGCCTCATACGAGAAGAAATGGAAAGAATGGAGAATATCTCATGCGAAGATAATGTCATGGCTTATCAATAGCGTTGACATTAAAAAATGCTCAAGTCTTGCCAAATTTGATCATGCCGATAAGGCATGGGAATACCTTAAGAATATGTATTCCCTTAAAGATATTGCACACGTGTGCAACCTCCAAGAAAAAGTTCGAATGATGACACAAAGAGACAAAACTATTCGTGAATATTACAATAGGTTGTCCGAACTTTGGGAAGAACTTTCCCTTTTAGAACCAAAGTGGCATTGTGCCGAAGACATCGAGCTTCGTCAGAAACAACTTGATGCTGAACATTTTTACCAGTTTATCACTGGATTAAGGCCGGAATTTGAAACCACTAAATCGGCCCTACTTCACCGGAGAAAAATTCCTTCTATTGTTGAAACTATTGAAGAGTTAACAATGGAAGAAAATCGTCTCCGGAAAGGTTTTTTAAAAATTGAAGATGATTCCGTTTTAGCCGTGTCTAGACCAGGGAATCATGTTCGATCATATAGGCCTCCTCACTTTAACCGACAAAATGGTGACTATGATAAGAAGAAAGTTATTTGTCATCACTGTCATGAACCGGGACACTACAGGCCACAATGTCCCAAACTTAAGGAGCTGAGAGAAAAAAGAGCTGCAATTGCTGAATCGGAGCCTAAAGATCAGGATGCACCAGTTTCCCTGGCCCAACTAATGGAGATCCTTCAGCCTCTCATCAAAGGTGCCTCTTCCTCATCTGAAGCTTCAACCGGCGCAGCAGCCTCATCTTTTTCTGATTTAGGTAAAATTTCTTGGCTTCTTGACTCTGGTGCATCTTTTCATATGACCCCAAATAATCAAAGTCTATCCAAATGTGTTAAAAATAAAACAAGTGTGTCAAAGGTCTTTACTGCTGATGGGACTTCTCTTGAAATAGAAGGAATAGGAGATTTTGAAAAAATTTATAAAACAAAAATTTTTTTTATTCCAGAAATTAGACATGTTCCCAAATTAAATTTAAATCTTTTATCTGTATCTCAAATTTCTGATTATGGGTGTAATATTTCTTTTTCTTCTCATGGTTGTTGGGTACAGGATCGCCAGTCAGGCAAGCTGATTGGGGAAGGCCATAGAGAAGGAGGACTCTATTACATGGATTTTTTGGAAATGCCGAAGAAAGCTTTTTGTTATAATATTCAAAAAATAGAGTTGGAACTGTGGCATAAGAGACTTGGTCACCCACATATAGCTAAAATCCAACATTTTCCAAATCTAGGGAAATTTTGTAACTCTGAATCATTTGATTGTAAAGATTGTATTCTCGGCAAAATGAAAAGATTATCATTTCAGAACATAACCTTTTTCTCTTTAAGACCACTTGAATTAATACACTCGGATGTTTGGGGTCCTGCACCAGTAATTTCTAAAGGAGGATTTGTTTACTATGTTATTTTTGTCGATGATTTCTCCCGACATACGTGGATGTACTTTCTCAAACATAAGTCTGAAGTATTTTCATACTTTCAAACTTTTCATAATATGGTTAAAAACAAGTTTCAAAATGATATTACTATTTTTCGCACAGATTCAGGGGGAGAGTTTTTATCCACAGATTTTCAAAATTATCTTAAATTGCATGGCATCACACATCAAAGATCTTGTCCTTATACACCTCAACAAAATGGACTGGCAGAACGAAAACATCGCCATATTATAGAAACCACTAGGACTTTATTAATAGCAAATCAAGTCCCTAAAGACTTTTGGGCAGAAGCTGCCTTAACTGCCACCTATCTCATTAATAGGATGTCATCTTCTTCGTTACAAAATATCACTCCCATTGAAAAACTTATGAACATTTCTCCAGACTACTCTAGACTAAGAATATTTGGTTGCAAATGTTTCATATTTACTGACAAAAATGATAAACTTTCCCCTCGTGCGATTCCCTGTGCCTTTTTAGGATATGCTGAAAACCAGAAAGGTTATAGATGTTTTGACTTCAAAAATAATAAACTATATGTGTCTAGAAATGTTTCCTTTCTTGAAAAGGAGAGCTTCTTTGATTTTAGAAAATTAAAAGACGTCACTGAGTACTCCTTTTTGCTAGATCTAACATCAACATCTGATGAATATGACCTTGACTGTAACTTTGATGATGATCAAAGAATTATTGATCTTAATGTTGAAAATGAAGAAGTTCATAGAGATACTAGTATTCAATATTCTAGGCGACAAGAGTCTAATACTCCATGTGCACTTGAGAAATATTCTAACATTCCAACTAGACAATCATCCCGAATCTCGAGGCCTCCAGGAAAGTTTGTATCATACGAGTCTTTCTCACCCACATATAGGGCAGTTATTGCATTAATTCACTCATATGAAGAACCATCCACATATTTTCAAGCAAAAAATGATATCAAATGGATAGAAGCCATGAAAGTTGAATTAGATGCACTTGAAAAGGCTTCTACATGGAATATTCAAGATCTTCCTCCAGGGAAGAAAACTATAGGATGTCGATGGGTTTATAAAATTAAAACCAAGAGTGATGGTACTCTTGAAAGATATAAAGCCCGTTTAGTAGCCAAAGGTTATGCCCAAGAATATGGGATTGATTATGAAGAAACCTTTGCTCCGGTGGCTCGTATGACTACTGTCCGAACCTTAATTGCCTTAGCTTCTATAAAAAAAATGGTCTATTTTTCAAATGGATGTCAAAAATGCTTTTTTAAATGGAAAGCTAGTTGAAGAAGTATACATGGAACCCCCTCCTGGTCTAAGTATTCCTAATGGTAAAGTCCTTCGCTTAGAAAAAGCTCTTTATGGACTTAAACAAGCACCAAAAGCTTGGTATGATAGGTTTAGTCGTGTTATAATTGATATTGGTTTTCAATTATGTTTAACTGACACTGCTTTGTTTATTAAGAATTCTGATGCAGGGATCATTGTGCTTCTTCTCTATGTGGATGATATGATCATCACCGGAAGCGATAAACAGGGAGTTGAAACAATCAAAACACTTCTTAAATCTCATTTTGAAATGACTGATTTGGGCTTGTTGAGATATTTTTTAGGCATTAAAGTTGCTTATTCTCCTAGAGGATATTTATTATCTCAGACTAAATTTGCTTTTGATATTGTTTTCAGGTCTGCTATTACTGATGATAAGAAAGTTGACACTCCAGAAGTTGTTAATGTTAAAATGAAGATTGATGATGGAGAACTTCTTGCAGACCCTACTCCTTACAGACAGCTTGTCGGGGCACTTTCCTATCTATCGATTACCAGACCAGATATAGCACATGTTGTTCATACAGCAAGTCAATTTCAACATGCTCCTACTTCTGTTCATATGGGAGCAGTCATGCGTATTATCAGATACATCAAGTCCTCTCTTTCACGAGGACTTTTCTTATCTTCCTCCTCTTCTCTTGATTTAATTGCATATACTGATGCTGATTGGGGAGGTGATCCCAATAACAGACACTCAACCACTGGCTTTTGTGTATTTTTAGGGGAATCGTTAATCTCGTGGAGGTGTAAAAAGCAGCAGAAGGTATCTCTCTCATCCACCGAAGCTGAATACAGAGCCATGGCAACCACGACCATGGAAGTAGTTTGGCTCCAACGACTGCTTGCTCACATGGGAGTTGAAGCAACAAAGGCTTCACAAATGTGTTCTGACAACAAAAGTGCGATCTACATTGCCAGTAACAGAACATTCCACGAACGCACCAAACACATCGAAATGGATTGTCACTACGTCAGAGAGGAATATCTACACAGGATAATTGATCTGCCATATGTCACTTCAGAATATCAGTTAGCAGACTTCTTTACAAAGCCTCTTGTTGCTCCCCGATTTCACTTTCTCTTAGACAAACTTTCGCGCATTGTACCGTAAGTTTGAGGGGAAGTGTTAAAATGTAAAACTGTACATATATGTATATATAATAATATTATATTATTATATATATAAATACATTTTTCATTTCTTTCTTTTCTGTATTTTTTTTTTCCTTTATTTTTATTTTTTGTCTTTATGTCATCTAGTTCAGTTTGAACTAGAATGACTGTTGCTAGTCAAGTCCTGTCCAGACTTGACTAGCAATACAGCGGTTGGACTGACATAGTCCAACAGCTCTTAATAGAGCTGTTGGACTGACACATTCCAACAGCTCTAAATAGAGCTGTTGGACTGTGCCCAACAGCTCTATTGAGTCCTCTTTCAGCTGTGTATATAAAGGGGTGCAGCCCCTCTTGTATTTCAGCCCAATGCTTCTTAAGCAATTGGTTTTTTATATCAATAAAGAATACATTTTTATTTTTATTTTGTTTCCAGTTATACCCTTTTTTAAGGGTTATGCTTTAGTGTCATTCTTGACACTTGCTCTTGTTAATCAAAGCTCGTGTTTCGAAGATCCCCATTTCATTTCACAATCTGCATCGATATATGCAAGCAAGGTCAGTGCAAACGTAGATGATATAAAAAGGCCTCTAGAAATATAATTTTTAAGATATCTAATAATACGCAAAACGGCGCTCATGTTAACAGATGTGAGAGCGTGTTGAACTGACTAGCTATGTGTACAATATCAGGTTTCATAATAGATAAGTAAGAAAGAGCTCCAATAAGTTGTCGATAAGGGGTTGGATCATCTAGAGGTTCCCCAACATTGATCTTCATCTTGACATTTGTCATTACTGGAGTGTCAACCTTATTGTCATTAGTGATTCCAGACCTGAGGATAATATCAGAAGCAAAGTTAGATTGAGATAATAAGTACCCTTTAGGGGAATAAGCGACTTCTATACCCAAAAACTATCATAAAAAATCCTTGTTATTTCGAAATTAGTTTTAAGAATCTTTTAAATATTTTGAACTCCCTTTTTGTCGCCTCCACTGATTATCATATCATCTACATAGAGCAACAAAATAACAGTACCTGCATTATAACTTTTAACAAACAGAGTAGTGTCAGTCAAGCAAAATCTAAAACCAATACTAAACATAACTTTGAGTGTCTGTATCAACCCATATAATGCCTTTTGCCTTTTGTAGGGAAAGATCCTTTCCTTGAGGAAGACTTGTACGGGGGGTGCCTTCATATACACTTCTTCCATAAGATTTCCATTTAAAAAGGTGTTTTTAACATCCATTTGATATATAGACTATTTTTTAATTGAAGCTACTACAGTAAGAGTTCTAACCGTGGTCAAGCGGGCTACCGGTGCAAACGTTTCTTCATAATCAATGCCATGTTTTTGAAAATATCCCCTTACAACTAGCCTACATTTATATCACTCAACGGTTCCATCAGTCTTAGTTTTAATTTTATATACCCATCTATAACCTATGGGTTTCTTTCTTGGTGAGAGATTTTGAATAGACCAAGTCTGAGCCTTCTCCAAAGCTTCAAGTTCTACTCTCGTACCTTTAACCCATTCAAGGTATTCATTGGCTTGAGCGTAAGATGAGGGTTCTACATGATTTAGCGCTATGCACACTTGGTATTTTAAAGAAAAAGAATCATAGGATACAAATTTTGATGGAGGTTTTGATGGTCTAGATGAGTTCCTAATTTGCACTTCATCTTTACTAAGGTTAGAAAACTTTTCAAGTGCACATGGAGAGTTTTGATTTTCTCACCTAGAATATTGAATACAAGTTTGATTATTGTGAGACAATTCATCAAGTGATTCAAAGACTCTCAATTCAATAACATTCTCCAAATCATACTCGTAATCACAATTGTCAATATCTTTGTTTTGAAACAAGATCAAACTAAAAAGAGTACTCGGTTACTTCCATCGGTTGATCCTTACAATTTTTTTTTCAAGAAGGTTACATTTTGAGAGATGTATAATTTCCCATTTTTAGAATCATAACACCTATATCATTCTTTGTTATCAGCATAACTGAAGAAAGAGAAACCTTATGCTTCTTTTTGCACCTCCACGAGATTAACGATTCACTTAAGAAAACATAGAAACACGAGTGTCTATTGTTGGGATCTCCTCCACAATCTGCATCGGTATATGCAAGCAAGGTTAGTGCACACGTAGATGATATAAAAAGGCCACTAGAAATATAATTTTTAAGAAATCTAAAAATACGCAAAACAACTCTCATGTTAACAGATGAGAGAGCATGCTGAACTGACTAGCTATGTGTACAATGTGTGCTATATCAAGTTTCATAATAGACAAGTAAGAAAGAGCTCCAATAAGTTGTCGATAAGGGGTTGGATCATCTAGAGGTTCCCCAACATTGACCTTCATCTTGACATTTGTCATTGCTGGAGTGTCAACCTTATTGTCATTAGTGATTCCAGACCTGAGGATAATATCAAAAGCAAATTTAGATTGAGATAATAAGTACCCTTTAGGGGAATAAGTGACTTCTATGCCCAAAAAATATCATAAAAAATCCAAGTCAGTTATTTCGAAATTAGTTTTAAGAATCTTTTAAATATTTTGAACCCCCAATTTTGTCGCTTCCACTGATTATCATATCATCTACATAGAGAAACAAAGTAACAGTACCTGCATTAGAATTTTTAACAAACAGAGTAGTGTCAGTCAAGGAAAATCTAAAACCAATATTAAACATAACTTTGAGTGTCTGTTTCAACCCATATAATCCCTTTAGCCTTTTGTAGGTAAAGATCCTTTCCTTGAGGAAGACTTGTACTGGGGGTGCCTTCATATACACTTCTTCCATGAGATTTTCATTTAAAAAGGTGTTTTTAACATCCATTTGGTATATAGACTATTTTTTAATTGAAGATACTGCAGTAAGAGTTCTAACCGTGGTCAAGCGGGCTACCGGTGCAAAGGTTTCTTCATAATCAATGCCATGTTTTTGCAATTATCCGTTTACAACTAGCCTAACTTTATATCGCTCAAGGGCGCCATCAATCTTAGTTTTAATTTTATATACCCATCTATAACCTATGGGTTACTTTCTTGGTGAGAGATTTTGAATAGACCAAGTCTGAGCCATTTCCAAAGCTTCAAGTTCTACCCTCATAGCTTTAACCCATTGAAGGTGTTCATTGGCTTGAGCGTAAGATGAGAGTTCTACATGAATTAGGGCTATGCACACTTGGTAGTTTAAAGAAAAAGAATCATAGGATACAAATTTTGATGGAGGTTTTGATAGTCTAGATGAGTTCCTAATTTGCACTTCATCTTTATTAAGGTTAGAAAACTTTTCTAGTGCACATGGAGAGTTTTGATTTTCTCACCTAGAATATTGAATACAAGTTTGATTATTGTGAGACAATTCATCAAGTGATTCAAAGACTCTCAATTCAATAACATTCTCCAAATCATGCTCGCAATCACAATTGTCAATATCTTTGTTTCGAAACAAGATCAAACTAAAAAGAGTACTCGGTTACTTCCTTCGGTTGATCCTTACATTTTTTTTTCAAGAAGGTAACATTTTGAGAGATGTATAATTTCCCATTTTTAGAATCATAACACCAATATCATTTTTTGTTATCAGCATAACTGAAGAAAGAGAAACCTTATGCTTCTTTTTGCACCTCCACGAGATTAACGATTCACTTAAGAAAACATAGAAACACGAGTGTCTATTGTTGGGATCTCCTCCACAATCTGCATCGGTATATGCAAGCAAGGTTAGTGCACACGTAGATGATATAAAAAGGCCACTAGAAATATAATTTTTAAGAAATCTAAAAATACGCAAAACAGCTCTCATGTTAACAGATGTGAGAGCATGCTGAACTGACTAGCTATGTGTACAATGTGTGCTATATCAAGTTTCATAATAGACAAGTAAGAAAGAGCTCCAATAAGTTGTCGATAAGGGGTTGGATCATCTAGAGGTTCCCCAACATTGACCTTCATCTTGACATTTGTCATTGCTGGAGTGTCAACCTTATTGTCATTAGTGATTCCAGACCTGAGGATAATATCAAAAGCAAATTTAGATTGAGATAATAAGTTCCCTTTAGGGGAATAAGTGACTTCTATGCCCAAAAAATATCATAAAAAATCCAAGTCAGTTATTTCGAAATTAGTTTTAAGAATCTTTTAAATATTTTGAACACCCAATTTTGTCGCTTCCACTGATTATCATATCATCTACATAGAGAAACAAAGTAACAGTACCTGCATTAGAATTTTTAACAAACAGAGTAGTGTCAGTCAAGGAAAATCTAAAACCAATATTAAACATAACTTTGAGTGTCTGTTTCAACCCATATAATCCCTTTAGCCTTTTGTAGGTAAAGATCCTTTCCTTGAGGAAGACTTGTACTGGGGGTGCCTTCATATACACTTCTTCCATGAGATTTCCATTTAAAAAGGTGTTTTTAACATCCATTTGTTATATAGACTATTTTTTAATTGAAGATACTGCAGTAAGAGTTCTAACCGTGGTCAAGCGGGCTACCGGTGCAAAGGTTTCTTCATAATCAATGCCATGTTTTCGCAAATATCCGTTTACAACTAGTCTAACTTTATATCGCTCAAGGGCTCCATCAATCTTAGTTTTAATTTTATATCAGTGTTGTGAGAGGCGTACGCCTTAGTACCTGAAGCGTACGCCTCAGAGGCGAGGCGCACGCTCAAGGTACTGAGGCGTTGCTGTGATGCGCAAATTGCCCCTCATCACAGTTCCCCGGTTACAAATTCCCTGGTGGCGAACTTCGTCGTTGGCTGCTCAGTCTTCTCCGACCACCGGACGCGGCCCCCCTTCCCTTCCGTACCAGCTGGGAGCGTGGTCCTTCTCCTACTGCCTCCCCTCCCACCGCTTCACTTCCAGTCCAGTTGTGAGAGCCGTACGCCTCAATACCAGAGGCGTACGCCTCAGAGGGGAAGCGCAGGCTCAACGCCTCGCTTCGCCTCATCGCATTTAACAACCTTGTTTTATATACCCATCTATAACCTATGGGTTTCTTTCTTGGTGAGAGATTTTGAATAGACCAAGTCTGAGCCTTTTCCAAAGCTTCAAGTTCTACCCTCATAGCTTTAACCCATTGAAGGTGTTCATTGGCTTGAGCGTAAGATGAGGGTTCTACATGAATTAGGGCTATGCACACTTGGTATTTTAAGGAAAAAGAATCGTAGGATACAAATTTTGATGGAGGTTTTGACAGTCTAGATGAGTTCCTAATTTGCACTTCATCTTTATTAAGGTTAGAAAACTTTTCAAGTGCACATGGAGAGTTTTGATTTTCTCACCTAGAATATTGAATACAAGTTTGATTATTGTGAGACAATTCATCAAGTGATTCAAAGACTCTCAATTCAATAACATTCTCCAAATCATGCTCGCAATCACAATTGTCAATATCTTTGTTTTGAAACAAGATCAAACTAAAAAGAGTACTCGGTTAATTCCTTCGGTTGATCCTTATAAAAAAAAAACTTTTTTCAAGAAGGTTACAATTTGAGAGATGTATAATTTCCCATTTTTTGAATCATAACACTATCATTTTTTGATATCAGCATAACCGAAGAAAGAGAAAACTTATGCTTCTTTTTGCACCTCCACGAGATTAATGATTCACTTAAGAAAACATAGAAACACGAGTGTCTATTGTTGGGATCTCCTCCCCAATCTGCATCGGTATATGCAAGCAAGGTTAGTGCAAACGTAGATGATATAAAAAGGCCTCTAGAAATATAATTTTTAAGATATCTAATAATACGCAAAACGACTCTCATGTGAACAGATGTGAGAGCGTGTTGAACTGACTAGTTACGTGTATAATGTGTGATATATCAGGTTTCATAATAGGCATGTAAGAAAGAGCTCCAATAAGTTGTCGATAAGGGATTGGATCATCTAGAGGTTCCCCAACATTGATCTTCATCTTGGCATTTGTCATTGCTGGAGTGTCACCTTATTGTCAATAGTGATTCCAGGCCTGAGGATAATATCAAAAGCAAATTTAGATTGAGATAATAAGTACCCTTTAGGGGAATAAACGACTTCTATGCCCAAAAAATATCATAAAAAATCCAAGTCAGTTATTTCGAAATTAGTTTTAAGAATCCTTTAAATATTTTGAACTCCCTTTTCGTCACCTCCACTGATTATCATATCATCTACACAGAGCAGCAAAATAACAGTACCTGCATTAGAAGTTTTAACAAACACAGTAGTGTCAATCAAGCAAAATCTAAAACCAATATTAAACATAACTTTGAGTGTCTGTTTCAACCCATATAATGCCTTTTGCCTTTTGTAGGTAAAGATCCTTTCTTTGAGGAAGACTTGTACTGGGGGTGCCTTCATATACACTTCTTCCATAAGATTTCCATTTAAAAATGTGTTTTTAACATCCATTTGGTATATAGACTATTTTTTAATTGAAGCTACTGCAGTAAGAGTTCTAACCGTGGTCAAGCGGGCTACCGGTGCAAAGGTTTCTTCATAATCAATGCCATGTTTTTGCAAATATCCCTTTACAACTAGCCTAACTTTATATCGCTCAACGGTTCCATCAGTCTTAGTTTTAATTTTATATACCCATCTATAACCTATGGGTTTCTTTCTTGGTGAGAGATTTTGAATAGACCAAGTCTGAGCCTTTTCCAAAGCTTCAAGTTCTACCCTCATATCTTTAACCCATTGAAGGTGTTCATTGGCTTGAACGTAAGATGAGGGTTCTACATGAATTAGCGCTATGCACACTTGGTATTTTAAAGAAAAAGAATCATAGGATACAATGCGTGACGACAAGGTAAAGACTAAGCAGGAGTGCAACGCAAAACCCTGGCGCAATGCGCGACGGCAAGGTAAATACTAAGCAAGAGTGCAACGGAAAACCCTTGCACAATGCGCGACGACAAGGTAAAGACTAAGCAGGAGTGCAACGCAAAAACATTGTGCAATGCGCTACGGCAAGGTAAAGACTGCTAGAAAGTAAATGACAAGGATCGCGGAACCGCGTCCTTGTGTAAGACCCACGTTTCAAAAAAAAATGTATTGGACCCGGGTCGGGTCGGGTCCGGACCCGACCCGGGCCCATCATCGATAGGGTTTTAATAACCTGACTCAGGAAGAGGATTTTAAATCCTCTTCCCGAGCGCCGCAACACCCCCCCCCCCCCTCCTCCACCTACGATTTCGGGAGGATAAGGAAAACCCATCGGAGTTTCCCCTTTCATCGCCCCCCCCCCCCCCTGAGCCCTTTAAGAGCTGCGTAGGAGGCCGAGGGGAGGCACACCACCCTCTCCTCCTCCCTCTCGAAGCCTTCGCTCCCATCGCGCCGACCTCCTCCTTCCCTGCGCACGCCACCACCGCCGCCGTCGCTGCGACCCTCGCCGACGCCGGCCACCGCCTCCCAGGTACGCCGTTCTCCTCCCTCTTCTCTTCCTCACCCCCCCTCTCTGTCACCTCGCCGGGAGGCCGACAGGCGGCTCACAGCCCCTGTCGCGGACTCCCACCTCCCCTGTGCCCATCGGGGGCCCGACAGGTGGCCTACGGGCCCCCTGTCGTTCCCTTCTCCCTCTGGGGTTCGCCGGAGTGCCGACAGGGGACCAATGGCCCCTGCGACACCCCCTCTCCCCTGTGGATGATAGGCCGACCGACGGGAGGTCGGTTGCCCTCCCTGTCACCCCCCATCCCGATCTCTTTCTCTTTGTCGGCAGGGGTTGGCCCCCTGCCGCCTCTCGGCTGTCGGCAGGGGCTCAGCCCCTGCCGTCTCGTGGCTGTCGACAGGGGCTCAGCCCCTGCCGCTTCGATGCCGTCGGCAGGGGCTGGCCCCCCTACCGTCTTGTGCTTTCGGCAGGGGCTGGCTCCCTGTCGCTTCGATCACCGAAGATCAGAGAGGAATAGGAGACGTCCAACTCGATTTGTCTCTTTTGATTCATTTTCACCCCGATATAGGGCTTGTCTTAGTACCATTCATTCTTATTTTGAACCAAGAAATTTCGAAGAAGCTAAAAAATGTATAGAATGACAAGCTATGCAAAATGAACTTAATGCTCTTAAAAAGGTTGAAACTTGGGATTTCCAAATTCTACCCATAGGAAAGAAAACTATAGGTTGTCGATGGGTTTTTAAGGTCAAGACTAAGAGCGACGGATCTTTGAAAAGGTACAAAGCTCGCTTAGTCGCAAAAGGATATGGGCAAGAATATGGAATTGATTATTAAGAAACCTTTGCTCCTGTAGCTCGAATGGTTACAGTTAGATGTCTTATTACTATTGCATCTATTAAAAATTGGAACATTTTTCAAATGGATGTGAAAAATGCTTTTTTAAATGGTGATCTTAACGAAGAAGTATACATGGATGCCCCACCAGGCATGAAGATTCCTAAAGACAAAGTTCTTCGCCTTCGCAAAACCCTCTATGGCTTAAAACAGGCCCCCAAAGCTTGGTATGACAGGTTTACAAGTGTAATGATGGAAAATGGTTTTAACTCATGTTATACTGATACTGCTCTATTTACTAGAAAATCTAACGCAGGAATTGTGATTTTATTACTCTATGTTGATGACATGCTAATTACAGGTGATGATGTTTAAGGAGTCAGGGGTATTAAGTCTGTCTTGACTTCAAAATTTGAGATGACAGACTTGGGTTTTCTGACATATTTTCTTGGAATTGAGGTTGCCTATTCGCAACGTGGCTATTTTCTATCTCAGTCTAAACTTGCTTGTGAGATTATTGACAGATCAGGAATTTCTGATGACAAAGTATGCGAGACTCCTGAAGTCGTGGGATCAAAAATGAAAATTGACGACGGAGTTCCTCTAACCGATCCTACTCCTTACAGGCAGTTGGTAGGTTCTTTAATGTACCTTAGCATTACTCGACCTGATTTGTCTCATGCTATACACATCGCCAGCCAGTTTCAGCACGCTCCTACAACCGTTTATATGAGTGTTGTCCTTCGCATCATCAGATATTTGAAGAGAACAATGAACAAGGGAGTATTTCTATCTTCTTCCTCTGAATTAAAATTACTTGCTTATACTGACTCAGATTAGGGAGATGACCCTAGTAACTGTCACTCCACCACTGGCTTTTGTATTTTCTTAGGTGAGTCCTTGATCTCATGGCGATGTAAAAAGCAACAGAAGGTTTCTCTGTCATCCACCGAAGCTGAATATAGAGCCATGGCATCCACTACCATGAAAATTGTATGAATTCGACGCCTTTTGGAAGATATGGGGGTGCTTATCAGAGAACCAACAAAGCTATGCTGTGACAATAAAAGTGCAATCTATATTGCCAAAAACCACACCTTTCACGAGCGAACAAAGCATATAGAGATGGACTGCCATTATGTCAGGGAAGAATACTTGAAGAAGGTCATTGATTTATCATACGTGACGTCTGAGTATCAACTTGCAGACTTCTTCACAAAAGCTCTTCGTTCGCCCAGATTTCATTTCCTTCTTGACAAACTTGCGGTTATCACACCGTAAGTTTGAGGGGGGGTGTTAAAATGTATACTCAAAAACATTATTGTAAGTATAAATATATATACTTATATACATAGAGATACCTATATATAAGTATATATATTTATATATTTTTTCCCTTTTACCCAAAAAGGGTATTCCTGTCTTTTTATATTTTGCGCATATTCCATTTGGAATATGCTGTATTTCTTCTTTTATTTTTTTATAATTCTTTATTTTTTTTATTTTTCCTTTTTGCTTTACAAAAAGGTGCATTGGGGGTCCCCCCAATAGAGTCGTTGGGGCCCCCCCAACGGTCACATGACCGTTGGGGGCTCCCCAACGACTCCTTTGGGGAGCCCCCTTTTGCACCCCTTTGCTCTTGTATAAATAGGGGTGTTCCCCCTTGTTGTAAAATAAGCTTGAGAGTCTCAAGCATTTGCTCCTTTTATAAAATACATGCATTGTTGCATGTTTATTATTTTTACGCTTTTTGCGTATTTTGTTCAAGTGTTGTGAGAGTGCTTTTGTGCACTTCTTTTATAAAGTATTTATGCTTGTATGTGTATTGTCTCTTCATAGACAATTTCACAGCGGTAGGGGGTGTCGCCCTTGCCGGCCTGCCGACTGAAAAGGAGAAAGAAAGGGGGAGAGGAGAGAAAACAAAAGAAGGAGAGAAGGAGCGTACCTAGAAGTCGTCGGCGTGGGTGATGGTAGCGTCAGAGGGAACAAAGGCAGTCGACGGCGGCGGCGGAGGGGGGTCTCCGGCGACGATCGTGGATGCCGAAGGTGGTCGGCTCCAGCGGTGAGTTCCAACGAGAGAGGGTCGGGGGTAAAGAGCAGAGAGATGGGAGTCGGGGGAGGCTGAGAGGGAATGCAGAGACTGAGAGACGAGAGGGGGAAGGAGGTTTCGAGAGCCTCCCCGCTTCGTCGATGCGTGCTCTTAAAAGCACGCAACCGACTTATCTCTCGGGTCGGATCCGAGTCCGGATCTAGCCCGGATCCAAATGAATTTTTTTTCGAGAGTTTTACAAGACTGCTCTGGAGCACGAGTCGTGACTTGATGACATTTTGAACAGGGCTCAACTACCAAAAAGAAAGATTTTGGTACATAAAAATGGATAAAATGTAAGATAATGTGGTGTGCTCTGATACCAAAGCTATAACGACCTCAACTCATACCCGTAGAAAAAGTGTTTTTTTTTAAATAGTTGTGAAAACAAACCCAGAGACCTTGGAGTCTTACAATCATAACACAACTACAACCACAAAGGAGCTTACACCACTATTATCCAACTCAAAATAACTTTATTTATCAATCAATAAAGTTTAATGACAATAAGCAAAGGAAAGATAAATAAAACAAAAATATGGAGCCACTCTGTCCCAAAGTAAATGTTCAGTAGTCTTGTGATCCTCGTAGTTCTCAGTAACAGCTTGTCTTATCAATCATCTGAGGCTGTGAAAAAAAAAATATGAGAAATACGGTGTCAGAATCATAGATCCTGCGTACGAATTCTTCTAATGAATCAAATAAGCAAGAAGAGTATAAATCAGATTCATGCAACATTTTTAGAGAAAACATAATTATCTCATACTTCAAATAACCATTTATGCACTTTAAGAATATAAATCATGCAACAAAATATATTACAAGTAAGAAAGTAGTAAAGATGCATGATCTAATGCAGAACAGTAAAGATGCATGGATTCAATGCACATACATGAATAACTTAAGTTATAATCAGAGTTTTCTTTTGTATGCATGTCCCTATTAAATGCATACACTTTTAGTTTCACTTTCATTAAAACCCGCGAATACTGAAAAACGGGCACAACAAATTCCCGAGTTCAAGTTAGGTTTTATGTTGTACCTTAACACACAATTTGTATTTTATTACTAGGTTCCATACTTGCCCTCGACTGATATAAGAATCAACATCATCCATCGGAATATTAGAAATCAACATCTAATGTTGAGACATCAGGAAAATTAACATCTATTGATGCCACTTTCTTAGTATACCAATAACAACAGTTGTGTCTATACACCACCCCAAGGCAAAGTGGCATAATCGCTCTAAAACTGTGGTCGGGAGGTAAACACCTAGTTGGGTTCAGGGGCACAAACGCACATGGAATTTTAGTATTCTCACGGTTCTCCAAAACCTCAGTCCAGGATTTTCACACTAAAAAAGGGATATCGAGAAAAAACATTAATTACATTATTTTCTCTTTTTATTAAAAGAATGATTTATTTCAAATCTTCATTTTGCAAATCAATATGCAAAACACAATAATATTTATTTCGCAAATCAACATGCGAAACTCATCACGGGACCTATGCCCGCTACAACATAAAGCAGTGCAAATTAATTCAAATAATATCAAATTGATTTTTGCGATGCATAAAACTAAACATAGAGCAACACCTGCTCTGGGCCCACAAAGCCTACAGTGGTCTACTTTGACCACCGATGCATCTAATGCAAAAACTACAATGAGCATGCCACTTATGCAATCATTCAACATGCTATCAAATGCGCATTCATACACACTAAGCAAGAATACACAAGAATAACAAATTTCACATTGCATATGATCACATGATTGCAAAAATATAACTTTCTTTTCAGGATTCATCTCATACTCGATATTAAAACATTCATGTGATTATGCAAGTGCAACAACAAAAACCCAAATTTCAAGATTTACATTTTCATTTCTTACATAAGTGTGCAAACAACACTTTATATGTCAAAAGCATGCATAACAGAAATTCTTTTGCCATTTTGGCAAGCTCGGGGTACAACACACATACCCACCGAGTCCAACCCATGCTGCCCGCACACGGGACAACATTGGTAAGCACAAGAACACATTCCAATATCCCCATGAAAACATGCATAACAGTCCGGTAATGATCATGCAAAATCTGCACATGTATAGTCATGCAAAACTGCATATAAAGCATGCATAAGTTTATATATTTACATGCATGAAAACTAAACTTTTAACATAAGTAAATCTGGAAGTAACATAGCACTTCACATATGTGAATCCAGACATAACTGTGGGGCATTTAACATGTATGAATCTGAATACATCATGTCTAAACATGACAAATAAATTTATACATGTAAACGTGAATTCGAAACATGCACATGAACATATAATTCTAACCATGTAAGTACGAGCATATACTTAAACCTGACCTGGTTATACACCAAAGCATGCAAAAATTGGTATATGTAACAAGTTTACATTTTCATTTCATCTAAATCTGAACATCCATTTACGAAATATTAAACATTCATTACATGTAAACCTGGATGTACGTGACACAATTCTTTATATATTTTCTTTGACGGGTATTCAGCCCATATTCATACACTTTTTTTTGCCTACATAATGATTTTTTTTTGAAAGGCAAGCTGGGGTTAGAAAGGCCCCACCAATTAATATTTTCAACATACCACTGGGGTGGGGTTTGAACCTCCAACGTCCCACCACAGGGAGACGTGCACTGACAGCACCTACAGCCACGAGGAGCCCCTTGGTGCTGCTTACCTGATATATATATATATTAAAGGCAAGCTGGGCCGTGGCAGACCCCTATCAGTTATACAACACACCACTTATCAGGGCCTGAAATGTACCAGCAGGGTGGCACGCCCTGCTGGTCACCTGAAAGGAAGGAAAAGTGTCAGGCTGACTCCAGTCTGCCGCGCCTTATAAGGTGGTGTGCTACTGTCGTTGCGAGAAACCAGCAGTAATGGTAATGCAAGGCACTTTGTGTGCATTCAGATTTATTATAGTACAAGACTTCTCCCTATTTTAGGGATACAAACACTAAGTTTGACCAAAAACATGAGTTCTAGCTAGTACAGTTTCCTTAAGAAGCCACCTCGGAAACACATCCTCAGAATATTATGTGAATAGAAAATACAATTTACACTTGCAGGGAGAGGATAAAACTCATGGTTACTGAAATGGCCCAAGTAGAGAAATGTTTCATAATGTATTATACAAATAGCTACAGACAGCTACAGATCAAGAATAAGAACCACAGATAATTCACTAAGCGTGTATAGTTTAACCCAGTCATGAAGCAAAAGAATGGGGTCTCGTGAAAGTCAGGAGACTCTCAACCATAACCCCATGCGCATTCACATCCAGGGTCAGCGTTACGGATCAGGCCAGTGGCTTATTATGGTGCAGGGTCATTTTTTTTTTGCAGACTTAGTTCTGCCCAGCCCTCAGTGGCTGGGCTTTACCAGTCATGAGACTGCCCAGCCAGGGCTCACCCTGGCTGTCATCTGATGATGCTGCCCAGCCAGCAGTCGGCTGGGCTTCACCATACATGAGGTTGCCAAACTGGCAGTCGGCTGGGTTCCCCATGTATATCTGTTACACTTTTTTTTTAAACACCACACTGCAGCAGATCTGGGCCAGATCTGCACATGTATGAACATGGCAGATCTGTCCAACATATTTGTGTGGCAGATCTGTTCAGATCAGCCCACAGTACATGTGGCCCATCTGTCCAGATTTGTCTACTTATAAAAGTAGACAGATCTGCCTAGATCAAAAGGGCTGAACTATATACATATATATATATATATATATATCTTATTTTCAGGAAAGAGAAGTTGACGAGTAAATATACATATACATTGATGAAAAAGAGTAAATCAGATTTCTTCTTTCTTTTGTATTTCCACTAATATGCTACATAAAACCCGATCTACGCTCTCTTTTTCTCATTTGAAAGAAGAGAAGAACCCGTACCTTATTTTTCTGAAGTTCGAAAAATGACGGAGAAGTGTCGGATGATCGGAGAAGAAAAAACTCCTCCTTTTCTTCCTCTCTCTCTCTCTCTCTTCTTTGTTTCGTTCTTTCTTCCCTTTTTTTTTTTTTGAGTTTAAATAGAGGTATCTAGGGAGTGACATACCCCCCCCCCCCCTTTCCAGCTCCTTCTAAAGAGGGCTGGAGATTGGACTTCCCATATGGGAGTCCATCTCCAACTCCTCTTTCCTAATTTGTTAAAACCCTTCCTTTGACTTTTTCAAACTCTTTCCCTTTCTTTTTTGTTAACTTTTGTTTTTCTTTTAACAACTCTACTCTTTCTAATATTACTAATGGGCTCTCCTAGAGAACCTAATTAGTTAGCTACTTCTGAAATTCAGAATTAAATATTATTTATTATTAATTTAATTATTTATTAATAAATAAATATCCAAAAACTTTCAAAGGGTGCCTTATCCCTCTATGAGTCTTTTTAACTTTAAAATTCTTTAATTTAATCCTGTTTATTGAATTTCAAGTTGTATTTTCGTTGGGCATGGATTTTGGATCTTGATCTGGATCCAAAATCTAAATCCATATCCAAAATCCATTTGGATTTTAAGATGGATCCTATCCTAATTAATATGGGTCTTGGACTGAGCCAAGATCCATATTAATTTGGACCATATGGATTGGATTCAGTCCGATCCAAATACGGATCCAGCTCGTCGAGACAAGCCCTTTTTGAAAAATTGTGATTTTCGGGCCAACCATAGCTCGAATTCGGAAAAGTAAAATACCGTTGAGCTCAAAATTCTGAGGCGCATCAAACGGTATATAATTCAAATTTTGCCTCTGAAATTCACCTGAATTTAACCCAAATTCCGCTCGAATTTTGCTTGATTTTAAAAGTTAAAAATAAAACTTTTAATTGGCTTGTTTTGGTCTTGTCAACGAGACCTGGGCCACGCCCAGACTCAATTATCACCTCCTAACATCGAGGGTTCTTCATATATTTCTAACACTTAACTAAATTTTAGAAGTCGCTAAATTTAACTAAGTATAAAAAAACACGTGATATTACATGAACAGAGAGCGTCACGAATGCCCTCAACAGTTCGGTCGAGACAGTTACTACGCACATCCAGGCAGAGACTGCTTACTCTGCACCATGCGCGAAGCCCGCATCAGCTGTGACTCCTAACACTGGTGCAATGACCTATGAGAAGTTACTGAAGTTGGATTCACCAACTTTTTCCGGGAAGGCCGACTTTGAAGCCACTGAGCGCTGGGTCGAGGAGATCGAGCGCACCTTCTGTGTCCTGCCCGTACCAAAAGATAGGTAGACTGATTTTGGCACTTACCATATGAAGGATCATGCCAAGAAGTAGTGAGACACTGTACGAAAGGTGAAGTACGCCACAGTGGAGTCCATTCCCTAGGAGACCTTCTTAGATGAGTTCTTGGAGGTCTACTTTCCCTCTTTCGCCAGGAAAAGGATGCAGCACCAGCAGTTTCTCGAGTTGACTCAGGGAAACATGAGTTTGGTGGACTATACCACCAAATTCCGAAGCCTTGAGAGATATTGCTCCAACCTATTTGCTGATGTCAAGACAAGGGCAACAAAGTATGTGAGAGGGCTCAAGGACGGGTTATGTGTGCGGGTGATGACCAGTCGCCCGATGACGTTTAGCGACGTGATTGAGTCAGCTTTCATCCTGAATGAGGAGTGGGAGCGATTCAATGGAGGTCAGTCCAAAAAGTCGAGTGGCAACGGTAATGGTGGAGCTCGGAAGCATCCACCTACTGGTAGTAAGGCTTAAGGGGCGCAAAACAAGAAGCAAAAAACCCAGCATGGGAACCACCAGAATTGTCCTTAGCAGCAGGGGAAAGCACAACAGACATGTCAAAGGTGCAACAAGAGCCATCCATTTGGTTCATGTCCTCTCTTCACCGGGCTCTGCTATCAGTGCAAGCAGCCTGAACATATTGCTCTGTATTGCCCGAACAAGCCAAGAGCCTAGGGCAGCCAGCAACAGCAGACATGATCATCACCAGAGGGGTCGTCACAATTAAGATTTCTTATGCAGATATTATTGTTCTCCTATACATGGACGACATGATCATCATCAGAGGGGACAAACAAGGAGTTAAACACATTAAGAAATTTCTCAAAACACATTTTGAAATGACCGATTTAGGTTTTTTTAAATATTTTCTTGGTATTAAAGTTGTTTATTCTTCTAGAGGTTATCTCTTGACTCAATCTAAATTGGTTCTAGATATTATTGCAAGGTCTGGAATCTCAGATGATAAGAAGGCTGACACTCCCGAAGTTGTCAATACCAAAATGAGAATGATGATAGAGAACCACTTGAAAATTTGATACCGTAAAGACAACTTCTCGGGGCACTGTCTTATCTTTTAATTATGAGACCTGACATAACACATGCAATTCACACAGCCAGCCAGTTTCAACATGTTCCCACCTCTGTTCATATGGGAGTGATTTTACGTATTATTAGATATATTAAGACTTTCGTTTATTGATGCATTTTGTTATATGTTTTTTTATCTTTAGATTTAACTGTTTATACTGATACTGACTTAGGAGGTGATCTAAATAACCGACACTCAACCACGGGTTTTTGTGCTTTCTTAGGTGACTCGTTGATCTCATAGCGATGTAAGAAGCAACAGAAGGTCTCTCTCTCCTCGACTGAAGCATAATACCGAGTCATGGCTACAATTACTATGGAGGTGGTCTGGCTAAGAAGATTGATAGCAGATATGGGCATTCAGATTAAAAGAGCATCACGAATGTGTTGTGACAACAAAAATTTCATCTATATCGCAAGGAACCAAACCTTTTACGAATGAACCAAACATATTAAATTAACTGTCACTATGTATGAGAGGAGTATCTACATGGCACTATTGATCTTCCCTATGTTCAAAATATTTGTTGGCGGATTTATTCACCAAGCCTCTTGCTTTCACTTTTTTCTTAGGCAAACTTTTGATTATCCAACCGTAAGTTTGAGGGAGAGTGTTAAAAATATATAAAATATATATATATATATATATATATATATATATATATATATTTATACATATATGTAACTAGGTTAGGTTAGCATCTGGATTGAGCACAAAAATGACAGATAGGACAGAAAAAATAGTCAGATTGTTCCCCGATGTGGGTTATAGATGAGACTGGATGCTCCTCCATGTGTGCAATACATACAAACAAACAGTTCCCAAAAAAGAATCCAACCGAGGGAAGCTTGTTGGATGTTCTATAAGATTGTCAACTTAGCAAAAAGCAATTGATTTGGACACTTTAAATACCTTTGAATGACATGAAAGATAACAGGATGATCCCAAAAGATTTTGCCTTTGTTCCTTGGTGGAAATTCTAGACTATTGTGAATTGCAATCACTTTTTTACATGCGTGAGGAAATAGACTCAGTGTGACATCAAAGTCAGGAGGAGGAGGAGGATATGAATCCCAAGGACTAATTCCCTTCACCTAAGAGTTTAAGAAAGGCAGACAGACTGGCAAGGTTTGTTATGATTCCTCAAGCCCAAGTAGGCTTTCTTGCCCCATTAGAGCATACTTACTAGAAGCACCAATAAGTCCTCAAAAACATGCCTACAAAGTAAGCATGCTTAGCAAGCTTGAAATTATATACTTCTAAAGCAATGTGGGGACTGCAAAGAGACAATTTCTTAAAAATGATTCGAGCTTCCTTGATGTTAGAGTGCAATTCATATGTAAAGGGTATTGTGCTTCCTATTAGATTATACAATGTGCACGCTACTTCCACTTGCTTCTTCCATTGCTTTCACAACACTAGTTTTCATTGCCACCTCCATGTTTCTTTCCCCTTGCCTAAGTAACCTAAATGCTTCTTGCTTCACAAATTAGAACTTCACCAAGACAACACTCTTCATTGATTCTCATAACTGCTTGCTTTGGCAACTACAGTTAAGAGTATGCTCCCAAGATTGCTTTTCTTCCATTTTAGCTAGATCGATGTGTGCATATGAGAGAGAGTCCTAAGATTGCTTTTCTTTCATTTTAGCTAGATCCATGTGTGCATCAGAGAGAGAGAGAGAAGGGGAGGGATGGGGGTGGTTTATTTTTGTACCATTTACATTGTTTGGGTTCAATGGGTTGACTAATAGGTTAAATGTCTATAACATATTCATAAGGTGTATAATTATCATTGTCTATTCTTTGATTATTGTTGTCATTCTGTTCATTCATAACCTGTATAACCAAAGAATACAGGGGTTGACAACTAAGGCACTTCTTTCTTCCAAAACACTGAGTCTTCTTCTTTTACCTCTACTTATCATCGTCCTATCGCGATCAAAATACACAACCCAGCACTGGAAAATCATCAAATAATGGTCTTAGTAAGAGAATCAGAATCAAGCAATTTGCACACACCCACCCACACATAGGGTTAATATATGGTCAGGCTGCCATGACATCTGAATCAGTTTTTTTCTCTTTTTGTTTTTCATGAAACTAACCTCACAGATGTAATCTAAATGATTAGTATATGGTCAGGTTACCATGATGTTCGAACGAGTTTCTTTCTTCATTTTTTTATTTTATGTTGTTTTTCATGAAAATGACCTCACATATGAGATCTAAATGGCTTCATTAGCAGGAATCACTTCTTAGACCATCCTATTACCACCTGTAGGCACAATTTAGTGAGCCTTGAAAAGTCAATGGCCTATAAATATAATGCATAATATTTTCTTGGCTCCCTGGGGCAAGGGGTGCCCCCTGGTTTCCCACCGTTGAAGAAGCAACCGTAGGTTGGCAGGGTTTACCAGCACAGCCAGGTATCTTGCTCTTGGGGTGGTTTCTTCAGTTCTCATCGAAAAGAAAAAGTTTCAGAGCTCATTAAGTCATGTTTTTTCATCGAACAAACACTATCCAAGAGCCAGTTCCTAGCATTTGGACCATGCTGAACCCATCTAAGGCCTAATTGTTCAACACAACCCACACCTATGATTTCCAGCAAATTCAGACGGTCAGGTTGACATGACCAAATATTACCCTCAAGACTTTTCAAGAAAAGAAGGTAAATAAATGCACACACGCACACACTGCATTATTTAACTCCCAAGATCATACCTGGAATTGCTGAAATTTTTCTCCATCAGATGCTAGTTGCATTCGTAGATTCTTTTCAGTTGCCAATAGCTGTGAAACCTGCTCTGTATACAGATGCATCATGGCTTGCTCTTGAGAGGACCTCTCCTGATGCTGTTGAAGTTTAAGTTCAGCAAGCTGAAGCTCAAGTGCCTTTTTCTTCAACTATAAATCAAATTTAAAGCAATCAAATGCCAGTATAAGAAATTCAGAGCAATTCCTTTCCAGATCATACCAAATCAAAGAAAGAAGACCCCAAAAGATGTAATAAAAAGGTAAAAGTGCTCTTGGAATTTTGCAGGTCAACAATAAACTATACCTGTTGCTTAAATTCTTCTTCAGCTATTGCAAATTGTTCTGTGAGAAGCTTTAACTTGTTTCTCAGCCTGAATATTTCAAAAGTAAAGTTCACCATATGTAATATTAGACCCTAGAATTCAACAAACAAATAATAGTTTAATAGATTTGGATCAAAGCAAAGAATCAGTGGGACATAGCACCGATGCCGCTGCTTAACAACATGTGAAACTTTTAGCAAGAAGAATTAAAATTTCAAGTTTTGAGATTGTTAAAATATGTTGTATGAATCACATATATATATATATATGTTAAAATATGTAATATCATATAATATCTCATATGTAATCTCATAGGCATGTAATCTCATGTAATAGTTTCTTTTTTTCTAGTTAGTTTTTTGGTTTAGTTATTTCTAGTTGAAACATAACTAGAACTAGCTAAACTCACCCCTTTTAGGACTCATTTAGCCTTCACCTTTTTTACTAGTCAAAAAGGTACTTTTTGACCAAGTCAAAAAGGTGCAGCTTCAAGGGAGCCGTTAGACTCCCAAAGGCTCTAATAGAGGCGTTGGGAGTCCAACAACTCCCTTGAGGCTCCTCTCCTTCTCTCTATAAATATGGGGACTATTCCCCTTGTATTGTATGCTTGTGGTGTGGGATTTAATCCCAATCTTATAAATTTATTTTTCAAGTATTTTGAATACCCCTTTTTGGGTATTGTGTTTGTTCTTGTGTTGAAGCTCTCTTTGTGAACCTTTATGGTTTTTGTGATTCCTTTGTGAGAACTTGTTGAGAGACACTCTTGTTGTGGATTGTGTTTTCTTACAATATATACATATACATATATATATATATATATATATGTGTGTGTGTGTGTGTGTGTGTGTGTGTGTGTAAATATTCATTTCAGTCTATGTAAACTGAAATACCTATTAGGGGTATTTTAGTAATTTCACATTGCAATACGGATCAGCCTATCGGGCTGTTCCTTTCTTTCGTTTTCTTTATTTTTGTTTTTTATGTTATTTTGATTATGGCTGTTGCGCTGCCCCCACTCTCCCTTTTTGTTTGGTTATAAATAGGGGTTTTCTCCTTGTATTCTATAGTGCTTTCTAAGCATTTTGTGTGAAGTAATATAATTTATATTTTTTACAATGTTGCACTCTTGTGAGTTGTTATTGTTGTGTATCTCTTTTGTGAGATTGTAATTGGTCCATTAGAGACCCTCTCGTGTTTGTGCACTTTTGTAGCCCTTTGTTGACATTGTATTTGTACACATCTTGTTTCATTTCATGGTATCAAAGAGTCTAAGGCTCTTGTGTTTGAAATGCTTCTTGATCGTGATCTTCGTGTGGTGGTGATCATCTTCTAGTCTTCTTCCTCACAGTGATTATCATCATGGGTGAAAAAGAATCCTCTTTCGTCATTTCCTACAAGCTCAAAGAAAGCAACTACTTGATGTGGGCTATCGCCATGGAAAACTACAACAAGGAGAAAAAGCTATAGGGCCTCGTTAGTGAAACCACTAATAAACCCCAACTAAAGCTAACAAGAAGAGAAGGAGACCAAATCAAAGCTCTTTCCGAAGAAGAAAAAGAGAAAGTTATACAAGAATATCAAAGAAAAATGGAGGATTGGGAGGTTAACAATGCTCAAATACTCTCATGGTTTATGAATACCATGAAGTTCAAGATCGCTATCAATATCATTAAATTCAAAAAATCATATAATGCATGGGTATTCTTAAAGAGCATGTTCATTCAAAAGGACATAGCTCGATTATATTATCTTCAAGATAAAGCGTGTACTATCAAGCAAGGAGATAAAAGTGTAAGAGATTTTTATGGTCTCTTATCTCCTATTTGGGATGAATTGACTATGCTAAAACCTAAGTGGGAAGGTTCGGCAATTGAAATGAGGAAAAAATAAGTGAAAAGAGAATTTTTTTTCTCCTTATATGGCCTTGGACCGAAATTTGAGCAAGTTCAATCATCTTTACTTCATAGAACTTCTACTCCTTTTATAAGTGAGGCTCTTACCCAAGTGTATCAAGAGGAAACCAGACTTGGAATGCACAAGACTAGTGATGAGGTTCTTGCCGTATCAAGACCCGAAAACTATGTAAAAACCTATAAACCTCCTCACTTTAAGAAAAAAATACAATGGCGGAGGATACAATGAAGGAGGATAGAATGGAGAAAGAAGAAAGGCTACTTATCACTTTTGTAATGAACTGGGGCACATAAGACCGGATTGTCTTAAACTCAAAAGAAAGGTAGCCGCGATGAGTGAAGAACCTCAAAATGTGAAGAAATAAGAAAAGGAAGCAACTTCAATAATTTGACGAGGACACATAATGAATCCTTACTATCCGATTGCAATAATTTATATTTTTCATGTGTGACAACCGCTAATGGAGCTTCTTTGAATGTAAAAAGTATAGGAAACTTAAACAAAATGTCAAGTGATTAAAAATGTTAGAGTTATTCCAAAACTTGATTTAATTTTTTTTTTCGGTTTCTCAAATTTCCGATTATGGGTGCAAGGCCTTTTTCTTATCTAAAGGTTGTTGGGTGCAGGATATTCAGTCAAGAAAGCTCATTGGGAAAGGCCATAGAAGAGGAGACCTTTATTATATGGATTTTTTATGTCTTTCTAAAGAATCTTTGTGTAACTATGTTAAAGAAGTTCACTTAGACCTTTGGTGTAGATGTCTAGGACACCCAAGTATATCCAAACTATCACTCTTTCTGTTTTTGGAAAAATCTTGTAAGGAAAAAGACTATGAATGTAATGATTATATACTTGAAAAAATGAAAATGTTACATTGTAGACATAGAACTTCTTTACAACAACAACAACTACGCCTTGATCCCAAAACAATTGGGGTCGGCGATATGAACCAAAAAAGAAAATCATTTTGGGTCTTCCACATGAATCCTTCTCCTCCAATCATTTCTATCCAATGCCATGTCCTCGGTGAGGTTCAAAGCATTCATATCCTTTCCAATCATCTCCATCCAAGTCTTCCTAGGCCTACCCCAACCTCTTTTAACTAATATATTTTACCATTTCTCCATCCTTCTAACTGGAGCATCATCAGGCCTTCGCCGAATATGTCCACCCATCGTAAACGATTCACTCTCATCTTATTTTCAATGGATGCAACACCTACCTTCTTACGTATCTCTTCGTTCTGAATCTTATCTTTTATTGTATTTCCACACATCCATCTAAGCATATGCATCTGAGCTACACTCATTTTTTGAATATGATGTCTCTTGGCAGCCCAACATTCCGTACCATATAATAAAGCGGGCCTAATAGTCGTCCTATAAAACTTTCCCTTCAACCGCAATGGCATTCTACGATCGCACAACACTCCAATTGCACTTTTTCATTACATCCACTCAACATTTTCCTATGATTTACATCCCCATCAATTTCTCCATACTTTTGAATGATAGATCCCAAATATTTGAAACAATCATCCACCGGTATTTCTTGCTCACCAAGCTTCACTACACTCCCATCACTACTTCGTTGCTTACTAAACCGACATTCCATATATTCTGTCTTACTCTTACTCAACTTAAAACCTCTTGCTTCCAATGTCTGTTTCCATAATTCTAACTTAGCATTAACCCCAGATCTAGACTCATCAATCAAAACAATATCATCAGCAAACAACATACACCACGGCACATTTTCTTGAATTGATCTCGTAAGCTCATCCATCACTATAGCAAATACGAAAGGGTTTAAAGCAGATCCTTGATGTAACCCAACCGTTATAGGAAAATTGGTTGTCACCCCTCCACAAGTGCGGACATTGGTTACTACTTCTTCATACATATCTTTAATTATACTAATGTAAGAAAAACATCTTTCTTCATCATTGTCCACCAGAGAATGTCCCTAGGTACTCTATCATATGCCTTCTCCAAATCAATAAAAAACATATGCAAATCTTTGTTCCTCTCTCTATATCTCTCAATAAGTTGTCTAAGAAGATGTATAGCTTCCATAGTTGATCTCCAGGCATAAAACCAAATTGATTCCTCGATATCATGACAACCTTCCTCAACCTAGACTCAATCACCATCTCCCAAAGTTTCATAGTATGACTCATGAGTTTTATACCACGATAGTTTGTGCAATCTTGTATATCACCCTTATTCTTATATAGAGGCACCAAAGTACTCTTTCTCCACTCATTAGGCATCTTATTTGTCCGCCAAATCTTGTTAAAAAGATTTGTCAACCATTCTAAACCTTTCTCTCCCAAGCATTTCCAAGCCTCGATAGGTATACCATCTGGGCCAACTGTCCTTCATGATTTTATTTTCTTCAAAGCCTGTGCAATTTCTTTCTTTTGAATCTTGCGCATGAAGTCACGATTCATCTCATGAAAAAGAATGTAAAAGTCTCCAAGATCCTGAGTATGACTTCCATTAAATAACTTATCAAAATAATCTTTTCATCTCTCCTTAATCTCCTCATCTTTGACTAAAACCCTTTGTGTTTCATCTTTGATACATCTAACCATACCCAGAACCCTCGATTTCCTATCTCTCATCTTTGCAAGCCTATAAATATCTTTCTCGCCCTCTTTGGTACCAAACTTGTCATAAACCTCCTTATATACCTTATCCCTCGCGTTTCGAACTACTTTTTTTGCTTCCTTCTTTGCTATCATATACTTCTCCAAATTCTCATTATCACAACTCTTACTTAGATTTCTATAATACTCTCTTTTAACCTTAATAGCTAATTTGACATCCTCGTTTCACCATGATGTATCCTTACCTAGCGGTGCACCGCTTTTAGACTCACCCAAAACCTCCTTAGCCATCTTTCTCATGTCACCCGCTATCTTACTCCACATTGATTCTGAATCATCCTCGAGACACCAATCAACTTCCTTAACTACCTACTCTACAAACATTCCTTGTTTAGCTCCTTTCAATGCCCACCACTTAATTCTAGGATCTATCCTATGTCAATCCCTTTTGCGGCATTGTCTAATTCTAAGATCTAAAATTAAGACTCTATGTTTTGTAGCTACAATTTCTCCCGGTATAACCTTACAATCGATGCAACAGCCCCTATCTCTCTTTCTAAGTAGGAAAAATCTATCTGACTCGTATTAACCCCACTTTTAAATGTTACTAGGTGAGACCCCATCTTCCTAAACCAAGTGTTTGCTAAGATCATATCATAGGACAAACCAAAATCTAAAATCCTTTCTCTACTTTCGTTTCTTTCTCCTATACCATAGCCTCCATGGATACTCTCAAATCCATCTCTACTAATGCCTACATGTCCATTAAGGTCACCGTCGAGGAAAAGCTTTTCTCCATAAGATATCCCTTGTACTACTCCATCTAAATCTTCCCAAAATTGACGCTTAATGGAATCATCTAAACCTACTTGAGGTGCATAAACACTAATAATATTAATAATATTCGTACCTAATACTAATTTAATAAGTAGAGACATAGAACTTCTTTATCTAGTAAAAATTTTGAATTACTGCATTCAGATGTATAGGGTCCCGCTCCCATTATGTCAAAAGGTGGATTCTCGTATTATGTTACTTTTATAGATGATTTTAGTAGACATACATGGATCTACTTCCTTAGATTCAAATTCAAAGTTTTTTTGCTTTAAAATTTTCACAATCTTGTAAGAAATTAATTTAAAACAAATATTAAGATCTTTCGCTCCGATACAGAGGGAGAATTTCTTTTAAAGGAATTTCAATCTTATCTAAAAACCAATGGTATTTTGCATCAAAAATCTTATCCTAGGACTCCTCAACAAAATGGTATTGCCGAGAGAAAACATCGTCATATTGTTGAAACTACTAGGACTTTACTTATATCAAAAGGAATTTCAAAAAGGTTTTGGGCCGAAGCCGCTCTCACCACGATTTATTTAATAAATAGGATGCCTTTTCAATCTTAGAAAATAAGTCTTCAATTGAAAAACTTTTTAAAATTATTCCTGATTTGAAAAGATTAAGGGTTTTTTTATATAAATGTTTTGTACTTGAAAAAAATAATACTCTCTCCCAAAGCTATTGCATGTGTTTTCTTTGGATATGTCGATAACCAAAAAGGTTATCAATACTACGATTTAAGAAATGAAAAACTTTATGTATCCCAAAAAGTCACTTTTCTTGAAAAGAAAATGATTTGATCTTGAAAAACCTAAGAAAGAATCCTGATATATTGTTTGCCTTATTGCATAAGTCAAATGTTGAGATTAATAATTATGAAAATAATGATAATGAAGTTAGTAATAATATTGAACTAAGGGATGAATCTAGCACCGACAAAGAACCTAATCATGATCTTATGCATTATTTTAGATGGGGTAATGGGGAGCATCCATGTTCACCTGAGAGATATAGTCAACCGCTTGAAATAGAAGAACCTAGTCTTAGAAGATCCGAACAAATTTCTAGAACCCCAAGTAGGTTTGTTTTATATGAATCCTTTTCCCCAAATTATAGGGCATGTCTTCTAGCTATTCATTTATATTATGAGTCATTCAACTATAAAGAAGCTAAAGACATCAAAGAATGGATGGAGGCAATGAACTTAGAATTAGATAATTTACATAAAGCCAAGACTTGGGAAATCCAACATCTTCTCAAAGGCAAGAAGACAATAGGATGCATGTGAGTTTTTAAGATTAAAACAAAGATTGATAGATCCCTAGAAACATATAAAGTTATGTTGGTTGCAAAAGGTTATTCACAGGACTATGGTATAGATTATGAGAAGACCTTTGCCCCAATAACTCTTATCACCACTGTAAGGACTCTAGTTATCGTAGCATCCGTTAGAAATTGACGTATATTTCAATTAGATGTTAAGAATACCTTTCTGAATGAATTTTTGAATGAAGAAGTCTACATGGATCCTCCCCGGGGTCTAAATATTGAAACAGAAAAGGTTCTTCGCCTCTATAAAGCTTTATATGGGCTGAAATAAGCTTTTAAAGCATGGTATGATCAATTCAGTAGGACTATGTTAAATTTTGGATTTAAATATGTAATACTGACAATGTTCTTTTCATAAGATCTACAGGTTTTGCGATCGTCATTTTGCTCCTATATGTTGATGATATGATCATCACTGGAACTGATAAGAAAGGAGTTGAAGAAATTAAAATTATGTTTAAAAAATCTTTTGATATGACTAACCTTGGTTTTTTGAGATACTTTTTAGGTTTGTCCCAAATCAAGTTTGCAGCTGATATTGTTGCACGCTTGGGGATCATAGATGAAAAATTTGCTACTACTCCTGAAGTGATGAATGCTGAAATGAGAGCTGAAGATGGAATCTTATTGGATGATCCAACTCCTTATAGGCAGCTTATTGGATCATTGATGTACTTGTCTATTACTAGACCGGATATTACGCATGCAATGCATACTGTAAGTCAATTTCAGCATGCGTCCACTTTAGTTCACATGAGTGCTATGTTGAGAATAGTTCGATACATTAAAAACACTATATTTAAAGGGTTTTTCTTATCAAATTCCTCATTTTTAAATCTTATTGCATATACTGATTCTGACTGGGGAGGAAATCCCAGCAACTGACACTCAACTACAGGTTTTTATGTATTTTTACGTGATTCTCTTATAATTTGAAGGTGTAAAAAGCAACAAAAGGTGTCTTTGTCCTCCACGAAAGCTGAGTACAGAGCGATGGCTATAACAACAATTGAGGTCATGTAGTTGCAGTCCTTACAGATATGAGAGTTAATATTTTGGAACCTTCAAAGTTATTTTGTGATAACAAGAGTGACATACATATAGCCAACAATCATACATTCCATGAATGAACAAAGCACATAGAAATGGATTGTCACTACATTTGGAATGAACACTTGAAGGGGACAATTGATTTGCCATATGCTCCATTCGAATTTCAGACTGCAGATTTTTTTACTAAAGCTCTTCCTCTACCTCATTTTTTTTCTTCACAAACTTTCGGTGATGTCACCGTAAGTTTGAGGGGGAGTGTTAAAATATGTTGTATAGATTATATATACATATATATGTGTGTAAATATTTATTTATGTCTATGTAAATTGAAATACCCATCAAGGTTATTTCAGTAATTTCACATTGTAATAAGGATTAACCTATAGGGTTTTATTTTCTTCTTTTTTTCCTTTTATTTTTTATTTTTTTTTATGTTATTTTGTTTATGGCTGTTGGGGCAGCCCAACTAGCTGTTGGGCTGCTCCCAACGGTCAAAAATATGACCGTTGGGAGCTAGTCCAACAACAAGTTGGGCTGCCCCCACTCTCCCTTTTTGTTTGGTTATAAATAAGGGTTTTCTCCTTGTATTCTATAATGCTTTCTAAGCATTTTTTGTGAAGTAATACAATTTATATTTTTTACATTGTTGCTCTCTTATGAGTTGTTATTGTTGTGTATCTCTTTTGTGAGATTGTAATTGGTCCATTAGAGGCCCTTTTGTGTTTGTGCACTTTTGTAGCCCTTTGTTGGCATTGTATTTGTACACATCTTGTTTCATTTCAGAGATATGTGGCCTATGCCATGACAAGTCATAAAATGCCCTTATTATTCTTTTATCCAAATTAAAAAAATTTGCCTTTAGAAAAAAACATTGCACTTAAAACTCCTCAAACACTCAAATTTTTCCATAACTGCAATGGAAGCATTTCTCTTTGTTTCTTTTTCATTTTTGCAGTTCATTGTTTGTCAAGGATAATCCATCAATTTTATTTTCCAAATTTTTATTATCAATGTATTCAATAATTGGGCATATGCACACATGCCTCGACCTATCTTGTAACACCTATGAATTTTGTTTATCTTAACTTTTAAATTCAAATGAAATTTAAGTTAAATTTAGGTTAAATTCAAGCAAAATTCAAGAGTTCAAGTTGAACTAGGACTCTAGTTAGATCCGTTATGAGCCATAGATCTCGTAGGAGATCCGACTTGGTGATTTTCAATTTTGGTTGAACATAAAATGCATTTTTCAAATTGGACCTACCTCTATTTTTTATTTTTTTTTCACTTGGATCGGATCCAGAAATAGATTTTTCAAAATTGATCGGACTGTATTTTGGACCTAACCCGGAGTTCTAATAGGATGCCACGGTGGCATACGGGGCCCAATGGGTTACACCCCAGCCCAGTGGAGTGCCACGTGTCAATACGTCCACAGGGGCCTAGAGGTGGACAGGGGTATAATGGACATTTGCACCCTCTCTATGCCAAGTGGAGATTCCAAAACATGTAGATATCTGCAGGTGGGTCCCATGACACTTGAAAATATAGGTAATTATCTAAATAATGGATTTTAGATATATCATATATGGATCTAGACATTAATATTTGAATCCAATACATATTTGGATTAATTAATGGATTTCAGATATATTGGATATGAATTTAAACCATATAAACTGAATCCAATGTAGGTTTGGACTAGATTTTGGGTCTGGACTCTTAATTAAGGAGTTTGGACCGGACTTGATTTGGTCATTTGATCTAATCTCAAATAGATTGGACCCATAGAGCGGGACGCTTCGAACGTCATTACTGTTTCGATAGAAATTTTGGCCGATCAGTAGCTCACCTATTAAATCAGATTTGACATTAACGCTCCTGATCTCAAGGGAATCAAGATCGACTAATTATATGCCCGAATTAGTTGTGATTTCAGTATTCTATAATCGGTCGAAGTTTATGCCTAATTGCAAGTCAAAAATCAGCGTTTTTCGACGTTAACTATTTTTTCGGTCAATCCATACGTGTATGATTAAATCTAAAACCACCACGACGAATTTATGTTTCGAGGTTATCAAATCGACTATTTAAATGTCAAATTATGTTGAGTCTTTGAGTCTGTAGGCCTCCCGGAAGGTTACACTATCACTGGAGCCCAAAGCCAGGGTGAGAAGTTCTCACATTTCTTCTCTAGCTTTATTAATTCTAAAATCTAATAAGCTAGGACCCATAATTGATTTTCTTATTTTTTTAATAAAAGAGATTAATAGATATTAACTTCTTATATTAAAGATGTGAGTCTTGTCTAAACCCATCTATAAATAGAGGTCCTCATGAGGAGGATTAACAAGGGTAGTTCTTTTTCCCTCTCCCGTTCTCATTAGAATTCTCTAATCTTTCTTTCTACCATCTTCTTCTTCTTTCTTCTATCTTAGAGTTTTTTTTAGCAGCCAATAAAGTTGTTCCAAAGTGTTAAGATGAGAGACGAAGGCGTTGGTTCATTCGAGAATACGATTAAGGTAGGATTCATCTTATAGACATAGATCGAATGCAAGCGCATAGATCGAGCATCTTGCCGATTCTACTGGCTGGTCCATGGAGGATCAGATCTAGAACAAGTTAGAAAAGAGTTTTAAAATTGTTTTTAAATCAATATCATGCTTTGAAACTGATTTTAAAATACGCTTTCGGTATAACTATATCCGAACGGCTAAACTGGGAAATCGGATAGTGTGAAACGCATAGTTTCGTGTTCCTACATGATTTAAGATTACTATATCCTTGTTTCCAGCACGATTGAATAAATATTTATTTTCTTTCATGTGTTTACAGTATGAATCATGTTCCTACAAATTTATTTCATGTGTTCTATAATGATTTTGCATGCTAGTATTTTAAACTAGATAATATGTGCATAAATCATGAGATATATTGATAGTATAGGATCCGATGCATGATTTAGGTTCATATAACATTTTTATGGGTCTACATGGTGTTTAGGTACAATATATATGGAGACCTAAAAATTTGGGAGGTGTCTCAAAAAAAAATTTGGGCCCAATGGTGTAATGGAATTGAGGGTTATGGCTCTTGTAACACAAGACAAAAAATTTGTCCTATGTGCAGAGCAAATTTCGATAATCGGTTTTGCAAAAAAATCAATAAATCAATGGTTTGGTGTTTATGGCTAATTTTTGGATATATTATGATTATTATGTGGATGAATCTGAAAAAATAATAGAAAAATCAAATTCATTAATTGAGAATCCCAGAGTCTGTCATGTAAAATTCAAGATTGTGCAGAAAATATGGATCGGGAAGTGTCTCAGATAGGATCCAGTCCAGAAAATACAAAAAAATCATATGATGGATTTTTTCAGTAAAATCGGATGATTTTGAAAGCTAACACATATCTATCACCAAAAAAAATGAGAAATTGAAAATTTACCTAGATTGAGGTTGATGTTAGTTTCTTTGAGGAACTAATTTCTGCATTTTTCTATTAGAGCAAAAAAACAGGTTCAATCTGTGATTTACTTCAATCAAACGAAAATAGATTTTTTATGATCTGTCACTTGGGTCTGAAAACTAACACCTAAGGGTGTGACCACAAATTTTGGTGGGTCTAATTCTATTCTGTGTATTTACGAGCATTTGATTTATTTCAATTCCATTGATGGTTTGATTCTAATAATTCTTGTCTTACATGTTTGTATTGAGAAATGTAACCCGCCCAAGGCTTGAACCACGTTTAAAAGAGTTTCTGTTATTTTTCTTGAAAATCGTGTAGAGATTTTTTTAAAAAAAAAATCCCTAAATTTTTTGTTTCAAAAACTCTGGCGTTACATATCTATTTAAAATTTTGCTTTCCCTTTTTTGACAAACAACTTTTTCCTCACCACTAATATCTTTCGCCCCCTCCCCAACCCCCAAACACCTTTTAAATCTTCTTTTTCCTCAATTTATTTAAAAAAGTCAATGTTCATCAAGGCTGGTTAAGAAAATTGAGAGGAAAAGGCTCTTATACTTCCTCAATTTAGAAGACCAATGATGCAGTATTTCACAGCAAGACAAGGATAAAAAAGGCCAGTTTCTTACACTAACCAGAGTTTCGTTATTAGTGTTATACATATTTATTTATTTATTCTTGTTGTTTTCATTTGTATGTATATACATTCTTTTAGAATGTATTTTAGGATATTTATGTAATTTCTTGTTTTTTCTTATGCATTTTTTATTTTTAATATAATGCCCATAAGGGGCACTTTTTACTTTCATTTTCTAGCCGTTGGGCTAGTCCAACAACCATCCTCTGTGTATATATGGGCTTTTGCCCTCTTTTGATGCTATGCTTCTCTTAAGCATTTAATAATAAATATTATTTTTATATTGTACTCTCTTGTGCGCTTTATGTAGTGCTTGTATGCACTTTGTGGCTTTGTAAGTGCCCCCGGTGGCTTTTGTTATTTTGCCCATTAGTGGGTTTGTGCCTTTGTATTCTTGAAGACAGTTCATTACAATTAGTAAAACGTGTTGTTTTAACAGCAGTTTTTGGTTAACTTTGGGAGAAGGTAGGTACACTTCTAACAATTCTAAAAACGGACAGAAATGATGTGTTCTTTTAAACATTTCCTTTTATTTATCAAACCTACAGTACATGTTATTTAGTTATTTAAACAAGACTTACTCTCGGAAAAGCATATCTCAACAAAATGCAAATTAACCTCTTAGAAAATCACAAAAGTACAGATGGTGGTTCTATAAAAGAGAGGGCACTCAAAGAATTATGAAGTTTGTAAGGAATAGGAAAAATTGGTGATCTTGTAGCATTCTCTAAAAGTTCAGGATGTCAGTAACACCTATATAGATGTGAAGATGAACCAGAGTTACTGGAAGCTTCTTAGGTAGGTGGGAAGCTCGCTTCCCTGAAACTCGCTTCGGAAGCGCGATACTCCTCGCTTCCGAAACTTCATGGAAATCTCGATTCCCCCACGCTTCTTCCATGCTTCCTACATGCATGGTCTATGCTTCCTATATGCTTTTCTCACATTTTTTTTTTCATATTTTTCATGTATTTCCTCTCACTTCCCATGTACATTCTCTAAATTGGTGACCTTCATTGTTAGATTTTAACAAAAATTTAACTCTTTTAGTGAAAAATCATGAAATATAAGAATGATCAGTTTTATTTTAGTTTTTATTTGTTTCTTGTTCGATTCCTATTCAGTTACCACATTGCTTCATTTTTTATTCATATTTCTCTTTCAAATTGATACTTCGCTTCCCGCTTCCTATAAATTTTAAAATGCCTTGCTCCTCGCTTTCGCTTCCCGTATTGTTTCCTGCTTCCGCTTCCTAGTTTGGAAACCTTGAGATGAACATACATATACAAACATAAGTGTGTAATGTGAAACATAAACGCAAGAAAAAAGAGGTAAATTAGGACCAGGGAAAAAATAAACAAAGAGGGGGCAAGGAGAAGACAGTGAAGTGAAGAAAAGAGTATGAAAATGTGACAAACAAACAAGTGGGCATTGGCTATTGAGACTTTGAAGAGTGATGAAGCATAAGAAGATCAAGGAGCATTAGGGAATATAATCATGAGGCTAACATTTTCAGATGGTGCGATGGCATGATCATCAAGAGTAAGGAACAACCCAAGAGATCCTATTTTTCTTGGCTACACCCATTTTCTGTCACTGTCCTTTGCATTTGATGCATTATTTTGTTAAATTGTGACTTCCTTGTACCATTAAGTTTTTCTTTGCTTTTCATCTTTTCTTCCAGATCTTCATTTTGCTATGTATCCTATCTGGCTTGGAACAACTCTTAGGTTTGTTTTGGCTGAACAGATCTTTGTGGTTTGCTAGTTTTGGTTTTCCCATTTTGCCAATTTTTGCATTAATCTATCTTCAAACTACTTGGCTTAAGTAGTGAAAGATTTGACGAAAAAAAAACATAAAACATCTCCTCTCTTTCTTTTGTACCCTTTTTGCTACGCATGCAGGAAGATAGAAACTGATGTGATTGAAACTAGAACCCCATTGAATAAGATAGTGTGACTCTAGTGTTCTAGTTGTCAAATTGAATGCTAATATCAATTCACATTTTCATTAAATAAAGTGGACCACTTATAATATAGAGAGTACACAATAAAATAAGCAAAGAAAATTAGAAATATCCTCAAGAACACAAACAGTATAGAAAGCAACACGATGCAATGGAAAACAAATCAAAATACATACACAAATCTTCAACATGATTTAGGCACTCTAAAATGCCCAACAAATGAAATAAAGGAGGATGGCGCTCATGACATCTTACATTTCATTCTCCTTAAGTTGAGAAAGGTATTCTTCCTTTTGCTCTTCCAATTTGTTGCTCACATCCTTGTATTGTATATAACAAATCCAGAAAAATTAAATAGCAAAAAAAGGAAAGCAAACAAAAAGGTCGTGTGACATATAGCCAATGCCTTTTGACTTACCACAAATCCACATAATCTCTTAACAGAGCTAAGAACATACAAAGAAAAGAAAAAGACACTCGAACATGTTGATTTTGCAAAAGACTCAAAGTTGCAAATGAAAGTGAATAATAACATCTATGTTACAGGGACACAGCAAAAAGGAAACAGGACACACCATACTTGTATGCCTTTTCATTAAAAATAGTTACAGAAAAAGATGCAACTGAGAGTGAATTGGAGTATCCCTGTGCCATAGAATAGCATAGACATGCAAAATGACATTGCCAAGATAGAAACTGCAGATGCAAATAATGACAGCATTGTGTTTCAAAGACATTAATTACAAAAAATTGAAGACCAATATAATTCCAGAATCCAGAACATGAAAAGAAATCATCAAATAGCAAGGTCAACAGGGCTAATATATATATATATATATATATATATATATATATATATATATATATATATATATATATATATATATATATATATATATATATATATATCATGTACGTCATTAAAAAGAAAATCGACAGCATGTAATAATCAGCCTCATAGAACAGGAAATCGACATGCCTATTTTAACTGAAACAAATCGTTAAATCTGAATATGTATATGTCTATACATATTCAGATACATGAATCAACATATCGATAAATACATATTCAAATTTTTTATTCATACGGGAAATTGCCATCCACAAAAACAATGATTATATATATATATAAAGAATCAAATTTTTCTCTTTTTCATCTAATATTTATACATAAAATCAATTTATATGTATTTCTTCCTGTGAGAACCTGGAGAGAAACCCGTACCTTAATCGTAACATAGAAAAAGACCGGAAAATCGATGGATGTATGAAGAAAACATATTTTTCTTCTCTTTTTCCTTCCTTTTCTCTCTTCTCTTTTCTCTCTCTCTCTCTTTCTTTCTATTCCTTTTCTCTCATATGATTTTGGGTTCTCCTCTTTTTTTCTCTCTCTAGAATACGATTTTCTAGAGAGAGAGAGATCTACCCTTATATTATTTAGTTAATATTTTATCTCCTTTATTTTTATTTTAAATTTTATCTTAATCTAGAAGGTGACGTCCCCTCTAGAGAAGGCTAAGCTTAAGCAGAGTTCTACTTTATGTAGAACTTTACATTATCCTCTAAATTATCCATTTTATTAATTATTTTATTTAATATAATATTCTAAGAATATTTCAGAGGGTGTCGCCCTTCTTTGGAAGTCTCCCTAGAGTAGAGTTCTACTCCAGAGAGTTCTACTCTAGGTAGAACTCTACCTACCCAATTTAATTTTCAAGTTGAATTTAAAGTTTTAAATTAGCCATTTATGGATTTCATGTAACGCCCCCAAAATCCTAGACTTGTAACTTTTTACGAAAAGTTTGAAAGCTTTGTAATCATTCCTTTATCAGAGTTTTAAATAGTAATTCAGCAGAAAAATGGTGTTTTTGAAATAACAAGTCAACGAACCTTGAGCGCATTACTTGCAAAACATTTCCTTTACACAGCAGATTTGAAACTCCATACATTCAAAACCAAATAGAGTAAAAATGCACTTTTAGTAATTTAGAGTTTATACAAAAAAAGAATTTTCAAAGAAACCCTTATGCAAAATTATAGAAATGTCCCCAGGAGCGAAACATCATATTGATACCATCACGTCATCGTGCCATCGCTTGTCGTACCATCCTAATCATTACCTGTACCCATAAGACGGGTCAGTTTAATGAAAAACTAGTAGGTGCATAAGTATGACAATATAGATCAAATCTAGCATAAACATTTAATTCATACATAATATATAATTCAACAAGTAATGTAGACAATTCTAGCATATGCATTTAATTCATACATGATACGTAATTCAACAAGTAATGTAGACAATTTTAGCATATGCATTTAATTCATACATGATACGCAATTCAACAAGTGATGTGAGCAAGATAACTTTGTTTCAATATTAGTTGTCCTACAGGTACGCACAAGTGTGAAACGTAGAAACAACTGAGACTAATCAGGAGGTTTATTATGCCATGTATTTTCGATACCTCGGATAGCTAACTGAGTCCGCTCCTAAGGGAACAGTCGGTGACCGAGAGAGGATTCCCCAAAGGCCACTCGTTCAAGGGATGCATCCAACTTTTGCAGAAGTCCATGGGATCTACCACCTAAGATAATTTTTGGTAGTCCCGTCCCCTAACTCTGATGACAGGGGACACCGAGTCATTTTCCTGAGGGGTGGTTGTTAACAACCTGTCCATCGGAGTTTTTGTACCATTCCATCCTCTCCCTTGATGGGTGGTTGTTAACATTCTTCATGCTCTGGTCTTTCAAACCAGCTCAAGCATCTTGCCTGTGAAGGCGATCATCACCATTATGTGATTTCAACAATGTCATTTGCATGCTTCGATGTTATCTCAATCTTCTCATCCGATCATCGTAGTACTAAAGTATCTTCAACAAGATACTATGATCAAGACCTTAATATTCTTGATAACAAATATGTGCACACATGCACAATAAGAACACTTAGAACACTTGTGTATAAAAGCACAAAATCACAAACTCTCACAAATGCACAAAAGGCATAAAAATAAATATTCAAACTTTATTAGAAGCTTGGGCTTTGACTCAAAAGCCATCGGAATACAAGAGGGGAGAGGCCCCTATTTATAACCAAACAAGGAGCCACATAGGGGGCTTCCAAGAGAGTCGTTGGGAGCCCCCAACGGTCACATATGTGACCGTTGGAGGCACCCCAACGACTCTTTGGGAAGCCTCCCTATGTGGCACAAAATAAAAAAAATAAAAAAGAAAAAGAAGAAAAATAAAAGAATGAAAAAAGTTACAATCATATTCCAAAATGGAATATGCGTAAAATAAGTATTTACAGAAATACCCTTTTTGGGTGAACAAAGAGACAAAAAAGAAATATATATATGTATATAGAGAGAGAGATACATATACATATATACATAGTAGATATGTATATGTATCTCTCTCTCTCTCTATATATATATATATATGAATATATATATATATACGGGATTACAAGGTTGATACATAATTTAACACCCCCCCCCCCTCAAACTTAGGGCATGATGACCGAAAGTTTGCCAAGAAGAAAGTTGAATTGAGGTGCACATAAGGCTTTGGTGAAAAAGTCTGCCAACTGATATTCTAAAGTAACATATGGTAGATCAATGACTCCTTTTAGATAGGTTTCACGAACATAGTGAGAGTCCATTTCAATGTGCTTAGTCCACTCGTGGAAAGTATGATTTTTGGCAATGTAAATTGCACTCTTGTTATCACAGCATAGCTTAGTGGGTCCTTCAATAGTGATCCCCATGTCTTCAAGCAGCTGATGGATCCATACAATTTCCATGATAGTAGTTGTCATTGCACGATATTCGGCTTCAGTTGATGATAGAGACACTTTTTGTTGCTTCTTACATCTCCACGAAATCAATGAGTCTTCTAAGAACACACAAAAACCAGTGGTAGAGTGACGGTTATTTGGGTTACCTCCCCAATCAGAGTCAGTGTAAGCAATTAAATTTAAATCAGAAGAAGAGGACAAAAAAAACTCCCTTATTTAGAGTACTCTTTATGTATCTTACGACTCGCAAGATGGCACTCATGTGAACGGAAGTTGGTGCATGCTGAAACTGGCTTGCAGTATGGACTGCATGAGAGATATCTGGTCTGGTGATACTCAGATACATTAATGAACCAACAAGCTGTTTGTAGGGAGTAGGGTCTGAAAGGAGAACACCATCATCAATCTTCATTTTAGCTCCTACTATAGCAGGAGTTTCACAAACCTTTTCATCTGTAATACCTGATCTGTCAATGATCTCAGAAGCAAGCTTAGCTTGAGATAAGAAATACCCTCTATGAGAGTATGCTACTTCAATACCCAAGAAATAAGTCAGAAAACCCAGATCAGACATTTCAAACTTATCTTTCAACATTGATTTTATGCTCTTAACCCCTTTAGAATCACTACCAGTTATGAGCATGTCATCCACATACAACAGTAAAATGACAATACCTGCATTGGATTTTCTAACAAACAAAGCAGTATCAATAAAACAAGATGAAAACCATTTTCTATCATTACGGAATTAAACCTATCATACCAAGCCTTGGGGGCTTGTTTCAAACCATAAAGTATTTTTCGAAGGCGAAGCACCTTTCCTTTAGGAGTCTCTATTCCAGGAGGAGCATCCATATATACTTCTTCAATTAGATCTCCGTTTAGAAATACATTCTTAACATCCATTTGATAGATGTTTCATTTGTTGATTGAGGCAACAGTTATAAGACATCGGACAGTAACCATTCGAGCTACTGGAGCAAAGGTCTCCTCATAATCAATCTCATATTCTTGACTATACCCCTTTGCAACCAGTCGAGCCTTATATCTTTCGATGGATCCATCACTCTTAGTCTTAACCTTAAATACCCATTTACACCCTATTGTTTTATTACCTCTAGGAAGGTCTTGAAATTACCATGTCTTGGCTCTTCTCAGAGCTCCGAGTTCATTATCTATGGCGGCTATTCATTCAGGACATTTTTGTGCTTCCTCGAAGTTTCTAGGTTCTATGTAAGAATGAATGGCGCTTAGACAGGCTCTATGTTTAGGTGAGAATGATTCATATGAAATGAACTTAGAAGGAGTGTTTCTATGTCTTTCGGTCCTACGAAGGTTCTCCTCACTTTGAGGAGCATTCCTACTAGCATCATCATATCTTTCAATGGCACTTCTGAAGGTGTTTCTATCTCTATGAGTATAGGTGATGGGATCCCTAGGAGATTCCTCATCGACATGTTGAGGAAATGGAGAGGACACAGGACTGGTTTCCCTGGTTTCATTATCACTTGAGTCATTCTGATTTCACTCATCATCTTTAGTATCATCACTTTCAGTTAGCAGATCAAATAAAAAAGAATGATCTATATTTTCGTCATTAGATTCAAGGTTTTCGAAACCACTAAGATTTTTCAAAAAACTACAGGTGGCCCTATGGACCTCTTTGTGAATAAAGAAGCACGACAAACCACAATAAACATTGTTTTCAAAAGGGATGAAAGAAAAAATGTATGTCATGTTATTGATAGACTTTTTTATTCAAATGCCTTATCATTTAATCTTTGTAATAGTCCATATTTTAGTGCAATGGTAGAAGTTATTGCAAATTATGAGTGAGGGTTTAAATTGCCTTCATATCACGAGATCAGAACGTGGATTTTGAAGAATGAGGTAGATTGTACTCACGAAATTTTAAAAGAATTCAAAAAGGAATGGCCAAAAGTTGGTTGTAGCATTATGGCAGATGGTTGGACAGATGGAAAAAAAAGAAACTTAATTAATTTTCTTGTGAACAGCTCATCTGGAACAGTATTTTTAAAGTTGTTGACATTAGAGACATGGAAAAAACTGATGCAAATTTGTGTAAGTTGTTTGAAGAAGTTCTTAAAGAAGTTTGTGAAAGTAATGTGGTGCAATTCATTACAGATACAACAACAACAACGCCTTCATCCCAAAACAATTGGGGTCGGCGATATAAACCAAAAAAGAAAATCATTCTGGGTCTTCCACATGAATCCTTTTCCTCCAATCATTTCTATCTGATGTCATGTCCTCGGTGAGGTTCAAAGCATTCATATCCTTTCCTATCATCTCTATCCAAGTCTTCTTAGGCCTACCCTGACCTCTTTTAACTAATATATTTTCCCATTTCTCCATCCTTCTAATTGGAGCATCATTAGGTCTTCGTCGAATATGTCCAAACCACCGTAAACGATTCTCTCTCATCTTATTTTCAATGGGTGCAACGCCTACCTTCTTACGTATCTCCTCGTTCTGAATCTTATCTTTTATTGTATTTCCACACATCCATCTAAGCATACACATCTCAGCTACACTCATTTTTTGAATATGATGTCTCTTGGCAGCCCAACATTCTGTACCATATAGTAAAGTGGGCCTAATAGTCGTCCTATAAAACTTTCCCTTCAACTGCAATGGCATTCTACGATCGCACAACACTCCAGTTGCACTTTTCCATTTCATCCACCCAACCTTTATCCTATGATTTACATCTCCATCAATTTCTCCATACGTTTGAATGATAGATCTCAAATATTTGAAACAATCATCCACCGGTATTTCTTGCTCACCAAGCTTCACTACACTCCCATCACTACTTCGTTTCTTACTAAACTGACATTCCATATATTTTGTCTTACTCTTACTCAACTTAAAACCTCTTGCTTTCAATGTTTGTCTCCATAATTCTAACTTAGCATTAACCCCAACTCTAGACTCATCAATCAAAACAATATCATCGGCAAACAACATACACCACGACACATTTTCTTGAATTGATCTCGTAAGCTCATCCATCACTATAGCAAATAGGAAAGGGCTTAAAGCAGATCCTTGATGTAACCCAACCGTTATAGGAAAATTGGTTGTCACCCCTCCACAAGTGCGGACATTGGTTACTACTCCTTCATACATATCTTTAATTATACTAATGTAAGAAAAACATCTTTCTTCATCATTGTCCACCAGAGAACGTCCCTAGGTACTCTATCGTATGCCTTCTCCAAATCAATAAAAACTATATGCAGATCTTTGTTCCTCTCTCTATATCTCTCAATAAGTTGTCTAAGAAGATGTGTAGCTTTCATAGTTGATCTTCCAGGCATAAAACCAAATTGATTCTCCGATATCATGACAACCTTCCTCAACTTAGACTCAATCACCCTCTCCCAAAGTTTCATAGTATGACTCATGAGTTTTATACCACGATAGTTTGTGCAATCTTGTATATCACCCTTATTCTTATATAGAGGCACCAAAGTACTCTTCCTCCACTCATTAGGCATCTTATTTGTCCGCCAAATCTTGTTAAAAAGATTTGTCAACCATTCTAAACCTTTTTCTCCCAAGCATTTTCAAGTCTCGATAGGTATGCCATCTGGGCCAACTGCCCTTCCTGATTTCATTTTCTTCAAAGCCTTTTCTGCACCAAATTATGTGGCAACTGAAAATATGCTAACAATAGGAAAAACATGTTTTTGGACACCATGTGTGGCATATTGCTTGGATCTTATGTTAGAAGATATTGGAAAGATATCAATTTTTAAAGATACAGTGGAAAAGGCAAAAAAAAATTACAAGATATATTTATAGTCATGCATGGGTATTAAATATGATGAGAAAGTTCACAAAGAAGAACGAACTTCTACGCCCAGTCGTCACTCGTTTTGCCACAACATATCTCACGCTTCATAGTATTGGATGTTATAAGAAAGAGTTGAAGTCGATGTTCTTATCTTCAAATTTTAGATCTAATTACTATAAGAAATTAGATGCTAAGAACATTTCTTATATTGTTCTTAATGATCATAAGTTTTGGGTTGCTATATCATATGCAATTAAAGTTATACTGCTTCTCGTGAAAGAGTTGTGATTAGTTGATGCAGATGAACCTGCTATGGGATTTTTATACGAGGTAATGGATAAAGCAAAAGAGAAAATTGCTTCAAACCTTGACAAGGTTGAAAGAAAATATAAACCTATTTGGGATATCATTGATAGACGATGGGACTTGCAACTTAATAAGCCTTTACATGCAGCTGCCTATTATTTAAATCAACATTTTCAATATGCTGACAACTTCAATACAGATGGAGAAGTTATGAGTGGCTTTTATGATTGTGTTGAGAAATTGGTTTTTGATGCTAATGTTCGGTTGAAAATTACAATACAAATTGATGCATTTAAAAAGGCAAAGGAGTTGTTTGGTAGAGAGGCAACTGTTATAACAAGAAAATTAAAAAGTCCTGTTAAGTTTGCAATTATGTTGTTATTTGTTAATATTTTTTTATGTTTTGGTTAATTATGACATTCTTAATATTTTTATCAATTTTCTATTATTTTATTTGAATGTGGCTGATCGGTAGAGTTCATTTGGGCACGAAAATCCTGAGTTGATGAATTTTGCAATTCGAATTCTAAGTTTGACATGTAGTGCATCGGGCTGTGAGAGGAATTGGAGTACTTTCTCATTGGTTTGTAACTTTGTATTTTATTTGTGAAATACATTTTTATAAGTGTAATTATCTTATAATTGATTATCAGTGATTTGAAATTATAGGTGCATATAAAATGGAGGGATAAACTTGAACAAGAGAAGATGAATGCATTGGTTTTTGTAACGTACAATATGAAATTAAGAGAGAAATATGAGGAGAAAGGCTGTTAAAATGTAAAACTGTACATATATGTATATATAATAATATTATATTATTATATATATATAAATACATTTTTAATTTCTTTCTTTTCTGTATTTTTTTCCCTTTATTTTTATTTTTTGTCTTTATGTCATCTAGTTCAGTTTGAACTAGAATGACTGTTGCTAGTCAAGTCCTGTCCAGACTTGACTAGCAATAGAGCTGTTGGACTGACACAGTCCAACAACTCTTAATAGAGCTGTTGGACTGACACATTCCAACAGCTCTAAATAGAGCTGTTGGACTGTGCCCAACAGCTCTATTGAGTCCTCTTTCAGCTGTGTATATAAAGGGGTGCAGCCCCTCTTGTATTTCACTCCAATGCTTCTTAAGCAATTGGTTTTTCATATCAATAAAGAATACATTTTTATTTTTATTTTGTTTCCAGTTATACCCTTTTTAAGGGTTATGCTTTAGTGTCATTCTTGACACTTGCTCTTGTTAATCAAAGCTCGTGTTTCGAAGATCCCCATTTCATTTCATGGTATCAAAGCCGCGGAAGTACTAAATCTTGAGGAAAAGCTGCCTCGGTTTCCGTGCCCGTTTGCAAAAGTGTTCGCCACTTGAAGAGAAGTGTTTTATCACTTCATTGGAGAAGATTTCACATCTTGTTGTATTGTTTTTTCTTTCTTTCTCATTTTCCTTCTTGTTTCTCTTCTATCCCTATTCTTTCTCTCCTTGTAATCGATGGATGACAATGATAAAGTCACCATCATGCCTATGAAACTAAGCGATACGAACTATGTAACATGGGCTTCAATCATGAAGCACCATATATGGGGAAAAGGCTTATGGGGATTGTGGATGGTTCCGATTCGGAACCTAAGCTATCTCTTACTAAAAAGGAGGGAGATAAAGACGTCCCTCTATCGGAAGAAGAGAAAATCAAGGCTATTGTCTCATACGAGAAGAAATGGAAAGAATGGAGAATATCTCATGCGAAGATAATGTCATGGCTTATCAATAGCGTTGACATTAAAAAATGTTCAAGTCTTGCCAAATTTGATCATGCCGATAAGGCATGGGAATACCTTAAGAATATGTATTCCCTTAAAGATATTGCACACGTGTGCAACCTCCAAGAAAAAGTTCGAATGATGACACAAGGAGACAAAACTATTCGTGAATATTACAATGGGTTGTCCGAACTTTGGGAAGAACTTTCCCTTTTAGAACCAAAGTGGCATTGTGCCGAAGACATCGAGCTTCGTCAGAAACAACTCGATGTTGAACATTTTTACCAGTTTATCACTGGATTAAGGCCGGAATTTGAAACCACTAAATCGGCCCTACTTCACCGGGGAAAAATTCCTTCTATTGTTGAAACTATTGAAGAGTTAACAATGGAAGAAAATCGTCTCCGGAAAGGTTCTTTAAAAATTGAAGATGATTCCGTTTTAGCCGTGTCTAGACCAGGGAATCATGTTCGATCATATAGGCCTCCTCACTTTAACCGACAAAATGGTGACTATGATAAGAAGAAAGTTATTTGTCATCACTGTCATGAACCGGGACACTACAGGCCACAATGTCCCAAACTTAAGGAGCTGAGAGAAAAAAGAGCTGCAATTGCTGAATCGGAGCCTAAAGATCAGGATGCGCCAGTTTCCCTGGCCCAACTAATGGAGATCCTTCAGCCTCTCATCAAAGGTGCCTCTTCCTCATCTGAAGCTTCAACCGGCGCAGCAGCCTCATCTTTTTCTGATTTAGGTAAAATTTCTTGGCTTCTTGACTCTGGTGCATCTTTTCATATGACCCCAAATAATCAAAGTCTATCCAAATGTGTTAAAAATAAAACAAGTGTGTCAAAGGTCTTTACTGCTGATGGGACTTCTCTTGAAATAGAAGGAATAGGAGATTTTGAAAAAATTTATAAAACAAAAATTTTTTTTATTCCAGAAATTAGACATGTTCCCAAATTAAATTTAAATCTTTTATCTGTATCTCAAATTTCTGATTATGGGTGTAATATTTTTTTTTCTTCTCATGGTTGTTGGGTACAGGATCGCCAGTCAGGCAAGCTGATTGGGGAAGGCCATAGAGAAGGAGGACTCTATTACATGGATTTTTTGGAAATGCCGAAGAAAGCTTTTTGTTATAATATTCAAAAAATAGAGTTGGAACTGTGGCATAAGAGACTTGGTCACCCACATATAGCCAAAATCCAACATTTTCCAAATCTAGGGAAATTTTGTAACTCTGAATCATTTGATTGTAAAGATTGTATTCTCGGCAAAATGAAAAGATTACCATTTCAGAACAGAACCTTTTTCTCTTCAAGACCACTTGAATTAATACACTCGGATGTTTGGGGTCCTGCACCAGTAATTTCTAAAGGAGGATTTGTTTACTATGTTATTTTTGTCGATGATTTCTCCCGACATACGTGGATGTACTTTCTCAAACATAAGTCAGAAGTATTTTCATACTTTCAAACTTTTCATAATATGGTTAAAAACAAATTTCAAAATGATATTACTATTTTTCGCACAGATTCAGGGGGAGAGTTTTTATCCACAGATTTTCAAAATTATCTTAAATTGCATGGCATCACACATCAAAGATCTTGTCCTTATACACCTCAACAAAATGGACTGGCAGAACGAAAACATCGCCATATTATAGAAACCACTAGAACTTTATTAATAGCAAATCAGGTCCCTAAAGACTTTTGGGCAGAAGCTGCCTTAACTGCCACCTATCTCATTAATAGGATGCCATCTTCTTCGTTACAAAATATCACTCCCATTGAAAAACTTATGAACATTTCTCCAGACTACTCTAGATTAAGAATATTTGGGTGCAAATGTTTCATATTTACTGACAAAAATGATAAACTTTCCCCTCATGCGATTCCCTGTGCCTTTTTAGGATATGCTGAAAACCAGAAAGGTTATAGATGTTTTGACTTCAAAAATAATAAACTATATGTGTCTAGAAATGTTTCCTTTCTTGAAAAGGAGAGCTTCTTTGATTTTAGAAAATTAAAAGACGTCACTGAGTACTCCTTTTTGCTAGATCTAACATCAACATCTGATGAATATGACCTTGATTGTAACTTTGATGATGATCCAAGAATTATTGATCTTAATGTTGAAAATGAAGAAGTTCATAGAGATACTAGTATTCAATATTCCAGGCGACAAGAGTCTAATACTCCATGTGCACTTGAGAAATATTCTAACATTCCAACTAGACAATCATCCCGAATCTCGAGGCCTCCAGGAAAGTTTGTATCATACGAGTCTTTCTCACCCACATATAGGGCAGTTATTGCATTAATTCACTCATATGAAGAACCATCCACATATTTTCAAGCAAAAAATGATATCAAATGGATAGAAGCCATGAAAGTTGAATTAGATGCACTTGAAAAGGCTTCTACATGGAATATTCAAGATCTTCCTCCAGGGAAGAAAACTATAGGATGTCGATGGGTTTATAAAATTAAAACCAAGAGTGATGGTACTCTTGAAAGATATAAAGCCCGTTTAGTAGCCAAAGGTTATGCCCAAGAATATGGGATTGATTATGAAGAAACCTTTGCTCCGGTGGCTCGTATGACTACTGTCCGAACCTTAATTGCCTTAGCTTCTATAAAAAAAATGGTCTATTTTTCAAATGGATGTCAAAAATGCTTTTTTAAATGGAAAGCTAGTTGAAGAAGTATATATGGAACCCTCTCCTGGTCTAAGTATTCCTAAGGGTAAAGTCCTTCGCTTAGAAAAAGCTCTTTATGGACTTAAACAAGCACCAAAAGCTTGGTATGATAGGTTTAGTCGTGTTATGATTGATATTGGTTTTCAATTCTGTTTAACTGACACTGCTTTGTTTATTAAGAATTCTGATGCAGGGATCATTGTGCTTCTTCTCTATGTGGATGATATGATCATCACCGGAAGCGATAAACAGGGAGTTGAAACAATCAAAACACTTCTTAAATCTCATTTTGAAATGACTGATTTGGGCTTGTTGAGATATTTTTTAGGCATTGAAGTTGCTTATTCTCCTAGAGGATATTTATTATCTCAGACTAAATTTGCTTTTGATATTGTTTTCAGGTCTGCTATTACTGATGATAAGAAAGTTGACACTCCAGAAGTTGTTAATGTTAAAATGAAGATTGATGATGGAGAACTTCTTGCAGACCCTACTCCTTACAGACAGCTTGTCGGGGCACTTTCCTATCTATCGATTACCAGACCAGATATAGCACATGCTGTTCATACAGCAAGTCAATTTCAACATGCTCCTACTTCTGTTCATATGGGAGCAGTCATGCGTATTATCAGATACATCAAGTCCTCTCTTTCACGAGGACTTTTCTTATCTTCCTCCTCTTCTCTTGATTTAATTGCATATACTGATGCTGATTGGGGAGGTGATCCCAATAACAGACACTCAACCACTGGCTTTTGTGTCTTTTTAGGGGAATCATTAATCTCGTGGAGGTGTAAAAAGCAGCAGAAGGTATCTCTCTCATCCACCGAAGCTGAATACAGAGCCATGGCAACCACGACCATGGAAGTAGTTTGGCTCCGACGACTGCTTGCTGACATGGGAGTTGAAGCAACAAAGGCTTCACAAATGTGTTGTGACAACAAAAGTGCGATCTACATTGCCAGTAACAGAACATTCCACGAACGCACCAAACACATCGAAATGGATTGTCACTACGTCAGAGAGGAATATCTACACGGGATAATTGATCTGCCATATGTCACTTCAGAATATCAGTTAGCAGACCTCTTTACAAAGCCTCTCGCTGCTCCCCGATTTCACTTTCTCTTAGACAAACTTTCGCTCATTGTACCGTAAGTTTGAGGGGGAGTGTTAAAATGTAAAACTGTACATATATGTATATATAATAATATTATATTATTATATATATATATATAAATACATTTTTAATTTCTTTCTTTTCTGTATTTTTTTCCCTTTATTTTTATTTTTTGTCTTTATGTCATCTAGTTCAGTTTGAACTAGAATGACTGTTGCTAGTCAAGTCCTGTCCAGACTTGACTAGCAATAGAGCTGTTGGACTGACACAGTCCAACAGCTCTTAATAGAGTTGTTGGACTGACACATTCCAACAGCTCTAAATAGAGCTGTTGGACTGTGCCCAACAGCTCTATTGAGTCCTCTTTCAGCTGTGTATATAAAGGGGTGCAGCCCCTCTTGTATTTCACTCCAATGCTTCTTAAGCAATTGGTTTTTCATATCAATAAAGAATACATTTTTATTTTTATTTTGTTTCCAGTTATACCCTTTTTAAGGGTTATGCTTTAGTGTCATTCTTGACACTTGCTCTTGTTAATCAAAGCTCGTGTTTCGAAGATCCCCATTTCATTTCAAAGGCTACCAAAGACCCTATATGTCTAGATCATATAGACTCAGACGATGAGTGGATTGTGGAGAAGGAAGATCCAGTGTTGCCTAGTGATCCCAATTAGTTGGAGGATTCGTGGTTGGATCCGAACTTCGACATAAATGCCATTGAGCATGCGCCTATTGAAAAAGTTACTTCACCTCATGATTCACAAACTGGTTCTAGGCAAGACAAGTCTTCAAGAGATCGAGATAAAGCTAAATTCCTTTTACCTTGCTATGAATATAAATATATTTTTTTAATTACATAAAATAAGTATTTAATACATGATTTTTTATTGCAGAAAAAAGAAAAGCAAAAGAAGTGATTGAGGATGTGGAGGAAAAAAGTGCAGATGATGAAGAGTCAGATAATGAAGATGAAGAATAACCTATTTATATGGATTCCTCAGATGATGACATTGAAGACTTAGATATTGATGATGACGAGACACAAGAAGAGCCTAGGCCCTAATTCATATCTTATAGCTATGGCCATTTATATGTTTTTTTAGGTCTTTCAATTGCAATTGTGAATGTTAACACTCATTTTGAAGAGTTTTGGACAAATATAGTAACATTTGATTGTTAATGCTAACATGCATTTTTTAATTATGACATTATATTGTTAATGTTAAGATGCATTTCGTTGTTAATGTTATTTTTTAAGTTAATGAATGCGCATGTTTTATTTTTTAGATACTTACATAGATCAAGTTGTTGCAATAATGTTACTTTTACATGTTAATCTCATATTTTTTCAGTATTTATTTGAGATTTTATATTTCTTGTTGGTTGTTGCTTCATTAATAAAGATTTTTTTTATTTATTTATAATTTTAGATATTTTTTATAGTTTTTTTTTAAGTTTTTAAAAAAAATTTGCAGCTTACGCTTTATGCCTCGAGGTTTATGCCTCGCCTCCGGTTTTGGTGGAGCGCCTCGCTACGCCTCAACGTTTTTCACAACACTGCTCTTGCTTAAGCCTCCCAGACATATCAATGGCTAAATGATTATAGAGTTTCTTTATCTTCTCTCGAAACTTGTTTTCTTGAAATGCTGAACAGCAGAGAGGAAAAGAATATATTGACCTTTTGATTGATGAAATGGTTCCCCTTAAGAGCCTCCAGTTTGATCCCCTGATCAGCCTATGCTAATGTAGAAGTCAGTGGCACATTTAATCAAAAGATTTCCACCTTGCAGATTTAGATCGAATGAAACGAGAAAGAGAAGCCTTAATGGAGGCAACAAAACATTGCATTCTAAAAGTTAAAACAAATGATTTTCTGCCTGAATAGGAACAGATGATACTACCTACCACCAGAAATTAATGAAACCAAACTAAAAACATGTTTATCAACATCAGGGACCCATAGCACGCAAAAAGGACGATCGAGTGGCCTGCATGAGTGCCAAAACAAGAAAGGTAAAGTTTAAATACCAAAATCCAAACCCACCTTAATTGCATCATGAAACTTAACAGATAGCTCTGATCGCATATTTTGCCCATCTGCAGAAACTCTCTTACATTCGTCCTACAAAGAAACAAGAGTGGGGATGTCAATTCACCAACTGCAGCAAATACTTGTAAAAGGATAATAAAGCAGTTCTTTGAATTGGTTCTCCATTTTTTTCCAGCAAACCAGAAGGAACGTCAGTAAATTGCCATCAAATGGGAATATGGACTATAGGAAAATTCATAAGAGATCATAAATTTAAAAAAGAATATGATTGGTGTCCATTAGGTCAAACAATCACAATGCTATAACTATGAAGATAGTTTTTTCATTTACAAATTACTCAAGCACTGAGTAAACGAGAACAAAGGACAGGACTACTGGTCAAAAAATGACTGGAGAAGGGAGAGAGAGAGAGAGAGAGAGAGTTTATCATAAAAGAGAGAGAGTTGCCAACTTGAATAATGGAAAGAAAACTGGTTGAACAAGTGGAGATGAGAAAACCTATTTTCAGTTGGAAATTTTAGCCAAAACAGCTGGTAGATATTTTTGTGCAGAAGCAATTGCTGTTTAGAAGTGAGTGCAGCTAGAACATAAAGAAACCATCCCTCAATCGACACATATGCACCTGTGCACATAACTACAATAGTTCCAGGCCATTAACATTTTAAAAGTACAGATTCTTGAACAATAATTCTAGGCCATTAACATTAACAAACATTAGAAAAATGATTATAATAAATGACATTTTAAAAAGCAAAAACCACATAACTACATAATAAAGTATCAAGAAAAAGATGAATCCAGACATACTCTTAACCATGCCCAAGAGAGCTGTGCACCACGAAGTGTCATATGGCATCCTATGTCAATGGGTGTCATGTGAGTGAAGTATTTGTGGATACAAGTTACTAGAATAAGAAATTACCATAAGAATTTTGTTTTGACGTTGCAACTCCCTACAGAGTGACTCTAGTTTCTCTCGAACAGCAATAGCTGGAAGGAGAATGAAATAAATATAAATCTGTGCAATACAAGTTTATTTACAATAAATGAACTAAGTAATTGTATTATTTCAAAGAAAACATTAATAAACAAAGTAAACCAAATGACAAGTACCTCCGAACAAGAAACAAATGAAAGATGAATAATAATGCCCAAGAACCTAATATATACCCATTTGTCACAGTACTTCCCCTCAAACTGACCCATACCAATTATATTCTCAGCCCTTGACCAGTATCAAGATTCTACTTCCTAGATGAGAACTCAATGTGAAGTTCAGTCTTATATATGTCTACATATGGTGACAGAAAAAAGTGATATGATCCTTAATTCTGTCAATCAAAGACAAAGGAGAAAAAAAAAAGTTTTCACTAACATGGAAGAATCAAATAATTCAAAGCAAAAAGCAAGTTGTACTAATTAGTGTTGTTAAGAGCACGCCTCAAGACAAGCACAGCAAAGAAAGCTTCGAGGTGGGCAAAAAAGTTAACCGGGAGAGAAGTTTGCACAACATGAGCAAGCACAATATTGCCCTGGGGCTCGCCTCGAGCATGAGGCACATGCCTCACTTTTACTCTGATGTGAATCTATAAAGTAAAAGCATTGAGGCCTTTCCCTCTTCTTCCCTTTGGTTCTCCATTCCTCCAGTGACGAAGAGACAACTCCACCGAGACTTCCAAGTAATCTCTCTCCTTTTTTTTTCTTTCTTCTTCTCCTCCACGTTTTCTTTTTTTTTCTTTCCTTTCTTTCTTCTTCTTCCGCTTCCTTTCCGCCCCTTCTTATTGTAATGAAATGATGGTCTTCCACGAATGCCCTTGAAACACTCAAAGGGAAGTGTCTAAAAGACACTTTAAGCAAAGCCCTTAAAAAGGGTAAAATAGGAACAACACACACATGAATAAATATTTTTATTTATGTAGAAAAATGCTTAAAAAGCATTACAAAGGACTGAGTTTATAAGAGGGGGCTGCACCCCTATATATACAAGAGCAAAGGGGAGAGCTCATAAGGAGCTCTCCCTTCTAGTCATTGGACTAGTCCAACGGCTAGAAATTTGGCCGTTGGACTAGTTCCAATGACTAGACTGTTTGGTTAAGTTCCGGTTGGAACTTAACCAAACTATATTATCTAGTTCAATATGAACTAGATAATATAAATTACATTAAAAAATAAAAATAAAAAATAAGAAAAATATATATAATAATATTATTATTAATATATTATTATTATATTATTATTATTATTATATATATGTTACATTTTAACACTCCCCCTCAACCTTACGGTACAATGAGCGAAAGTTTGTCTAAAAGGAAGTGGAATCTAGGAGTTGCAAATGGTTTGGTAAAAAAATCTGCTAATTGGTATTCTGATGTAACATATGGCAGATCAATGGTACCGTGCAGGTACTCCTCTTTGACATAGTGACAATCCATCTCTATGTGTTTGGTGCATTCGTGAAATGTCTGGTTGCTTGCGATGTAGATTGTACTCTTGTTGTCACAGCACATGTGTGAAGCTTGTGTTGCTTCAGCTCCCATATCAGCAAGCAGTCGCCTGAGCCAAACAACTTCCATTGTGGTGGTCGTCATGCTCTATATTCAGCTTCAGTGAAGAAAAGAGAAACTTTTTGTTGCTTCTTGCACCTCCACGATATGAGAAATTTACCTAAAAACACACAAAACCAGTGGTTGAGTGTCTATTATTAGAATCACCTCCCCAGTCAGCATCAGTATAAGCAATTAAATCTAAAGATGATGCTGACTTCCACGTGAAATAGAGCTCTTTAAATATCTAATAATGTGTAAAATTGCTCTCATGTGAACAGAGATGAGAGCATGTTGAAATTGGCTAGTTGTGTGTACAGCATGTGCGATGTCTGGTCTAGTGATGGAAAGATAGGAGAGTACTCCAACAAGTTGTTTAAATGGAGTAGGATCCTCTAGTCGTTCTCCATCATCAATTTTCATCTTAACATTAACTACTTCTGGAGTATCTACTTTCTTTTCATCTGTAATGTCAGACCTGCAAACAATATCAGAAGTAAATTTAGATTGAGATATCAAATACCCTCTAGGAGAATAAGCAACTTCTATTCCTAGGAAATATCGTAAGTCTTAGATCAGATATTTCAAAATGAGTTTTAAGAAGAGTTTTGATATTGGCAACTCTCTGTTTGTCACCTCCAGTGATGATCATATCATCCACATAAAGAATAAGAATGATGATACCTACATCAGATTGCTTAATAAACAAGGCAGTGTCAGTTAAACAAGAATGAAAACCAATATCAGTCATAACATGACTAAACCTGTCATACTAGGCTTTTGGTGCCTGCTTGAGACCATAAAGAGCTTTCTCAAAACGAAGAATTTTACCCTTAGGAAGACTGATACCAGATGGAGCTTCTATGTATACTTCTTAAACAAGACTTCCATTTAAAAGGGTATTTTTGACGTCCATTTGAAATATAGGCCATTTTTTAATAGAGGCTAAAGCAATTAAAGTTCGAATTGTGGTCATTCGGGCCACAGGAGCAAAGGTTTCGTCGTAGTCAATACCATACTCTTGAGCATAGCCTTTGGCCACAAGTCGTGCCTTATATCTTTCAAGGGTCCCATCGCTTTTGGTTTTGACTTTATAGACCCATCTACAGCCTATAGGTTTCTTTCCAAGAGGCAAATCTTGGATGGACCAAGTGTTGGCCTTTTCTAATGCATCTAACTCTTTTTTCATAGCTTCAATCCATTCTTCATGATTTTTGGCTTCAAAGTATGAGGAAAGTTCAACATAGGATTGAATTAATGCAAGGGCTGACCTATACTATGGTGAAAAAGATTCGTAGGAGACAAATTTTCTGGGAGGTCTAGAGATTCTAGAAGTCCTGCGAGGAGGAACTTCAGAAAATCTTTCTAGCGCACATGGGGGTCGTTGCTCTCCAATTCTTCGTCTTGAATATTGTAAGCTAACATCCCTACTGGTTTGCTCTTCACTATCATTTTCATTGATAGTAGGACTTTGATCATTATCAAAGTTACATTCAAAATCCTCTTCATTGGATTTTGAAGTTAAATCAATTAAAAAGGAATATTCAGTAATATCCTTGAATTTTTCACTTTCAAAAAAACTCTTTTTCAAGAAAGGTCACATTTCTTGACATATACAATTTGTTCTTTTGAAGATCGTAGCATCGGTACCCTTTTTATTTTCAGCATATCCTAAAAAGGCACATGGGATTGCACGAGGAGAGAATTTATCGTTCTTGTTTGTAAATACAAAACATTTGCATCCAAACACTCTTAGTCTGGAGTAGTCTGGAGTTAAATCATAAAGTTTTTCAATCAGAGAGATGTTTTCTAAAGAAGAAGATGGCATTCTATTTTTGAGATAAGTGGCAGTTAAAGCTGCTTCAGCCAAAACCCTTTTGGCACTTGACTTGCTATTAGCAAAGTCTGAGTTGTCTCCATTAGAGTTACCGGAAACGCCTATGGGATAGGGGAAGTGCGAAACGCGACGCTTCCGAAACGTGTGGGGAAGCGCACGTTTCATTAAGTGTGTCCCCCTTTAAAGGGGTACACGTCCCCCTTTAAAGGGAAGTTTGTCCCCCTTTAAAGGGGGACACGTACCCCTTTAAAAGGGGACGTGTTTCAAGCTTTTACTAATTTGCCCTTAAATTTTTTTTTTACGTGTGCTTTACAAAAAAACACGTGAATATGCCTTTTACTTAAGGGTAAAATCATCATTTTACAAAACCCGTGAAAAACAAAACCGAAAGGGGCTTAGGGTTTTATTTTTTCACGCATCCGACTCTCTCTCTCTTTGTCTCTCGAGTTTTTGGTGAGTTTCGAGTTCCAGCGACCTCCTCCTCCCTACTTCCGGCGATGAATCCGTTTAGGTACGCTCACTTCTTTTGTCACTCTATTTCTTCTCTCTCCTCTCTCTCAAGCTCTCTCACTCTCTGTTGGGTCCTCGGTGAAAAGGTGCAGCACGAAGCCGCTGACACCAAGTCGGCTCCTATGCCGCTAGCTATGCCCTGCTTGGTCTCCTGGCACGGTGGAGGTTCCGTAGCGCGTGATGAGCACCGGGCAAAGTAGGGGCGGTTGGCATGGGTTTTTCTATCAGACTTGCCGATGTTGTCCCCTTCATTCATGCTGACCGCTGGCTTTTTGGGAAGCTCGTTCCTACCTTGCTAATGGCGTTGCTGGCCTGCCCAGTGATTTTCCCTGCTTCCAATTCTATAGAAACACCAAATTCTGAGCTGCTCCATGCCAAATTCTGAGCTAAATAAAAACCCTGCTTCCAATTCTATGCTGAGAAAATCAGAACAATGGAGTGTCAATAAACAGTATTTTCCCGCATCACATAGCGTGTCAATAAACAATATTGCCCTTGAAAATTGGTGGAATTCAGTACCTGCATCAGGCATCTGTTCAGCAGTTATCCTGTCATTGATTGTATACATTCTCAAATCCATAACTAGAGCTACTATCTTCAACATCAGCTTATGAGTCCCTCCACTCGCTGGAGCTTGTCTCCTCCATATATGAATCCTCCTCAGGTATCAACACCATGAAACAGTTTGATGTTTGAAGGGGAAAGATGCTTGTTTGAAGGCCGAAAATACTGTTTGAAGGGGAAATTCTGGCCTTCCCAGAATTCAGTACCTAATGAGTTTGAAGGGGATGTTAAAGATCTAGAGCTATGCTATTCAGTACCTGTTGAGATAAAGAAGATGTTGACCTGCCCAGTGATTTTCTGAATTAAGGTCCAAACTCAACGTTATTCCAGGCATGTTGAGTTTGAAGGGGATGTTAAAGATCCAAATCCGAACAATGTCGACCCAGATGGTGAATGGTCCACACAACTAAAAAGAGTCCGTAGTTAGAGGTCTCTGCAAATGTGAGTTTTCTCACATGGCCTCTAAGAAAAGGAAATATAGAGACAATGAGAGGTTCTATCTCATTAGAACTCTCTAGACATCAACAAGATGCTGAGTTGAAGTCTCTAGAAGTCCCAAGCAGGATCCAGATTGTTCGCTTTATGATAGTATATTATAGAATCATAGATCTTCACCTCCTTAAATGTTGTTTATTTTTTTGTTTTAGTAATTGGTAAATTATGAGAGTAATGATTTGTATTCTTCACTCTTCATTCTTTGTTGTTAATAATAGTTTTTTTTAATGTGTTTTAGACTGATTCTTATACTTTTATGATGCAGGTATATTTGCTTGTTCTTTGCTTCATTAATGGCCATCACAAGAGATAATCACGACAATTATGATGACGATGATGATTCTTTCTACAATTTGGAGCATGAATCATCTAGTGTTGTTCGGAAAGACATTGCAAGAAAGGGCAAGGGTTCTGATTGCCCATATCAGTTTGAAGATAAAAATGAAAATTGTTTTGATGAGGAAGATGAAGAAGAATATGACTTGGATGACTACTCTAACGACCCCAACTCATACTCTTTAAAAATGCGGAAATATTTTTTTTTTATAATAGTTGCAGAAAACTTCCCAGAGACCTGGGGTCCTCACAATTCCAATTCCAACTGGATAGCCCAAACACCACAAACGAAGTTGCAACCATCATCCATAAGAACCAAACCAATTCCTTTATTTATGAGTAAGAGTAAATTTCAAAGACAATGTTTTATTCAACTGAAAGTAAAGTAACAACTGAAAAAGCAAGAAGGATTGAAGAAAGAGCCACTCTGTCACCTGCTGAAGCTGTCAAACTCAAGTATGACTCTCATCCATCCCCAGATGCATGTCCAACTTCACTGTTCACTATATCCTGTGAAAAACCAACAAAGTAGGGTGTCAGAATCGAAATTCTAAGCACAGCTACTTCTAAAGAAACCAAGTGAGACAAAGAACATGGATAAGATTTCACGCAATGATTTGAGTGAGTGCAGATATAAAATTTGCAGCATTCAAATATCCATACCTACCAATAATTACATATGCTCACCAGTCAAGAACAGTAAAGCAGTACCACATATCAAGATCTAAATAATCAAACCTTGCAGCATGATTTCAAGAAGTAAATCATATGCTATCACCAAATCATGTCATGATATAGAGAATGATTCAAACATGCATGATCTAATGCATAACAGGAAAATGCATGATTATGTGTAATGCATGATTTCTTCTGTTATCTTTCATTTAAGTTTCATCTTTTCATATGCATGCCCTATTAAATGCACGTAGCTTTAAGTTCCTCTTTTTAATTACCATTGCCCACGGATACACCAAACGGGTACAATCCCCGAGGTCAAGTAGGTTCCCAGGGTAGCTTAACACACAATTTGTATTTTATTACTGGGTTCCAACTTAGCCCTCGACCGATATCAGGAAACAGCACCATCCATCGGAACCTTGAAAAATAGCATCCAAAGTCGGGGACACCATGGAAAACAGCATCCACTGGCGCCACTTTATTGGTATACCAAAACAACAACAGTTGTGTCAAACACACCACTCCCGGGTAAAGTGGCGGACTCTCCCTAAAACCGTGGCTAGGAGAAAGAACCTCAATATCGGGTTCAGGGGACCAAATTACAGCACACGGAGTTTTTATATCCTCATAGTCTCCCCAAGACCGGATATTTAAGATTCTTATACTCCAGATGAGATATCCCAGAATGTATATTATATTGTTTTTATTATATCTTTATTAAAGTTAATTCTTTAAGTTTGCAACACCATATGCAAAAGTAAAGTGAAAACCCCGCATCCTCCCTTGCAGGGACCCTTACGGATCTCCAGCCCGTATAATCAACTAGAACAGTGTAGTAATGTGCCAAACCATCTTATGTGGTTTAAGTGATGCAGTTAAATTATATGTGAAAAGAAAACAAACCCACGGCTCTCCAGGCCGATGATGGTCCATTTAGGCCATCGATGCATCACATAACAAAACCAAGTAGTGTTTATTCATACACTAAGCCAAAGTGCCAAAAACATATGCACTCATGCAAATATAACCCAACCATATGCCTGTCATTTCTCAATCATATGCATTTTCACTATGTGTGGTACCTACATCATGTACGTGTATTAACCAATGCACATTTTCTTTGAGTGTGTGAGTGTACACTTGTAATACAGGTTTTAATCACGCGTACATGCTCACAAAACTATCAATAACCGATCCATGATCACATTTACGATTGAACACCAGAAAAGTGATATGCTAAGATAATACTTCACATATTCACCGGGCAGAAATATAAGTTTTTGCATGTGCTAAATAAGTTGGTCGGGCTTTACCAATTCCAGACCCGTTACCCTCCTAGCTAGAAATATCCAACTAAGTCCCAAAATTTTCTTGTTATCTATTATGACCGTTGCTCCCCATATACTAAACATGAGTACCTATCATAGGTATCTATCTGATAAATATAACCCAATTGCCCTGTTAATACAATTATCATATAACTTAAGAATTTGTTCTAGCCGATTTATTTCCAGCTAAATGTCTTTTCAAAAATAGCAATTAAGCTATCCTGAAATTGTGGTAAACTAACTTTCTTTGCTGACAACTGTCCAATATAGAATGAAGCTAAACATAGAATCCATTCTAAAACACACTTCGGTGGAATTTAAGAGAAATATGATATTTCATGCACAAGATTGCAGTATCTTATCGAACGAAAGAAAACAGATAGCATATTGGCAATAGTTACTTCTTCAGCCAGATTCAATAATCAATCACAACCAAAATAAGATGAGATCTGATAATAACTCTAAATGTGACAGTATTCAGGTCAACCATGAACTGAAATAATCTCTTACATACAGCTAATGCCCACTATTAAAATTAATTGCTAATAAGGTATATAAGAGAAATAACACGGCTCTTCAGGATACCCTTTTGTATTAACATGAAGTCGTCATCTCTAGCTAATTCAAACATAATAGAAGATTCAAAACCATCATGTATAGTTTTGAAGGTGTCGGTTACAGTGTCAAACATTCTGCACACACACATGCAACTCATCAATTAAGAAGGTAGGCTTAATAATGTATCTTTTTTATTCTCAAACGAGATTAGATAAGCAATAAAACATATACAGATTTGCTTAAAGATTAAAACCAGATGTGGAATTTGCTCATGCAGTTCATCAAGAAACAGGGTAAAATTCAATATATTAATGCTAACAAAAACTGCGGACTCCATTTCCATTTGTTTCAATAGAGACTCGGTTTTAAGGCTTATCAAATTCAAATCAATGAAATGGGTACATGAATAAGCACAGGATCAGTTTTGTATATACAATTTTTCAAACACCTATCCAAAAACATCAATTCACATGGAATCAACAATGCATGTGAATCATCTCAAATCAATCGATGACTAGCATAAACCAACAACTCATGAAACTATTACAAATTTATTTCCTAAATAAAATCCAAGATTTCTGTAGCAAATAACGTTAAAACTGGGCATCACGCTAAAACAAAAATTTAATTGAACCAAGATACAGATTCTTTCATATGGTTTAGCACCCAAAATAAACAGATTTCGTTTACCTCTTTCCCTTCCGTATTTAGGTTATCGAGTTCCAAAACAGAAATCCCCCAAACTTGGGGTTATCCATTTCAAGAAATCAGAAACCCCACGACTGGGGCTAATCTGATACCACAGTCGAACCCCAAATCGATTTGAGTTAGGGATTTTGCAAGGTATGGTTAGGCAGGAAAATCCCCAAATCGATTTGGGCTGGATTTGTTTCGGTTTAGGGTTAGGTACAGTAAATCCCCAAATCGTTTGGGTTTTCGAAATGGGGTAAACAACCAAATCCCCAATCCTCCCCTCAATCCACTCATGGAATCGAACCCATGTTCGATTCCTCACCCCGATTCCAAGAAGGAGCATCGTACCTTTTTGAAGCTTTTCCGGCGATCTTTCCGACGATCGGAGGCTGGGGACGCGAAGGCAGGGCCGCGGCTGATGCTCCTTGCTGCTGCCGTGACAGGCTGCTTGCTGTGGCCTTCAATGGCAGCCGGTAGCCCACGCTGCCTGACGATGGTGTTTTGCCCTCTGGCGTGCGCACACCGAGCGAGAGAGAGAGAGAGAGACGGGGGAAGAGGGAGAGCTCAAGAGAAGAGGGCAAAGCCCTCTCTCCACTCCTCCTTTTATCTGCCCAGACCCCCCTCCTCTGCCGAGAGGCGCGGGGTCGGTTACGCCCTGCGTAACCCCCCTACCCCCCTTTCTTGTTTCGGATTCTTGAAAACTTTTAATAATGGACCCGGTTTCGCCTACGAGTGACGGATCCTCAGTTGGATCCGTGGATCCAACTGTGGGTCCGACCGTATATACTAAAGTTTATTTAATTTTTTTCTTATAATTAATATTAATTATTTATTTGATTTGAATTTAACATTATACATATAATTTAACCCCCATTTGTGGTTTATTTACGGATTCGGGTAATGGGTCCAAACTCTACGACTCGGGATCCAAATCCCAATTTGGATCCGGGCTGGATAAAGAGTGGATCTGTATCCACTATTTACTGTTTTCTTTATTTTATTATGATTATATATATATATATATATATTAAAATATCTATACGGGTATATGGATCCGAAATGTGGATCACGGACCCATCTACGCACCCCTTTTAAATAATTATTCACCGAATCATTTAATTAATTAAAAATTATTGTACTTATACGTACATACCAAATTTACGAGGTAAATTTATTCGGAAAAATCCCTTTATGGGTCTTGGATCTGAAATTTGGATCCCAGGCCCAAATCACTCTATTATGAAATATATATTATAATATATTTAAATAAATGCCTAAAAATTATGGTTATTACAACTAGTATTCTGAAGATGACCAAAATGATGAACCACCTAGCATGCATAAAACAACAGTCATATGGCGCCATGTATTGAAACAAAAGAAGAGTGGGCAAGGAAAGAAAGGTGGAACCCAAGTTTTTATGTGCAGGCACTGCAAAAATATTTATCATGGGTCATATACTCGTGTTTTTGCACATCTCATGGGAGTTGCAAAGGGACAAAGTGTTGGGATTGTCCTTTGTCCTGTAGTTGCAAAAAATGCAGAATTGACAAGAAAAATTAAGAGGCAAGTTCGACGAGTGGAGGTTTCATCAAGTGCATTTGAGTTGAGGAGATCAAGAATTGATAAACCAAAGAAGCTTATTAGTATGACTACATCATCTAGTAGAAGCTGAAGCACAGTTGATATTCGTGATACCTTTAAAAAGGTAGAAAGAGATAATGCAGATCATAAAATTATCAGATTTTTTTGTGCAAATGGCATACCTTTCAATGTACTTTAATCACTGTATTGGGAAGAGATGATATCTGCAGTTAGTTGATCATTTATTACCATTCATATTTTATATTCTTGTTATAAATAGGTGCAACAATCGCTATAAGGAAGGACCTAATAAAAAATGGGATATCAATCCAGAACTACCTATTGTAGAAGAAAATACGTTGAGATTAGAGGACATGCGTTGGAGAGATTTGGATGATAGTGCACAACAATCAAGCACCATTTCCAAAACTAAACATAAAGATACACAACTAAGAGCTCCATTACCTCCAATAATCATATATACAAATCAAGTTGAAGAGGATACAAATCAATCCAATAGAGCTAGTAGAACTGCAGATATACAAGAGCGACCATCAGTTCCTCAAAGTCGGATTGATCGTTTCTTTAGCAAGAGACCTAGGCAAGGTATGTTGATCTTGTTTTTTTATTTTTACTTTTTCCTTTATATGTATTTTTTATATTTTAAATTTTGGTTTTTGAACATTTTAATTTTTTAACTTATTCGTTATAGGAAATGAAAGAAGGAGCAGAAGACATGGCCGTGGTGGACAAGAAGCACGTGATGATGCAGAAAGTTCTCAATCTATTGTTGACTTAAAGGAGAAGAGAAAGATGATAGATTAATGAACTCTTGAATTATTAATTATTCTTTTAATGATGTAGTTGGAGTAGTCCAACTTAGAAACTTTTATGTTACTTTTTTGTCATGGTCTTGTAATATTTTGTTGGTTTGACAACTTTGATTGATATGTACTTTTATTTTGAACCTTGTACGATGAAGTTTAGAACTCTATAGCTTATAATTTACAGTTTAGACTTTATAGCTTAAAAATTTAACCATAATTCTATGTAATCTTTGAGTTTATTGATTTGTCATTTTTTATGTTGCAGAGAGATTTACAACAATCACAACATCAAATAACAAGTCATTTGATTATTTCGTTGAAAAAGATACGCTTTTTAATCAATTTTTTTTATTTTCTTAATACATTATTTAGTGCTTGCATGCATTTGTTAAATGATTGCAACAATGTGAATTATGATCTTCTTTTGATGTATTATTTTTTAAATACTTGATATTTGCAATATGATGCATTTGTTAGATAATTGCAACTTATATTATTTATTATCTTAGATACATGTTTTATTTTGTCAATGATGACATAAATCTTATTTTTTGATAAAATAAAAATATATAATTATATTTTTGCTTCCCTTTTGATTCTTATTCGCTTCCCTTTCGCTTCTCACTCGAATCCTACGTCGCTTCCTTCTTCGCTTCTTACGTCGCTTTCGAGACGCTTCCTAGGTCACTTCCATGACGCTTCCTGGTTCGCTCCTAAGTCGTCCCACGCTTCCCGCTTCCTAAAATTTTAGAAGTGCCTTGCTTCCCGCTCCCGCTTCCTCGACTGGCGATTTTTCGTTCAGCAAGACCATTCTGTTGAGGGGTATTTGGACAAGATCGTTGATGAATAATGCCATATGAGTTAAGATAATTTTTAAAGTCTCCAGACATGAATTCTCCCCCTGAATCAGTGCGAAAAATGGAGATATTGTTTTGAAATTTGTTTGTGACCATTTTATGAAATATTTGAAAGTGAGCAAAAACTTCGGATTTATGTTTAAGAAAATAAATTCAAGTATGTCTAGAAAAATCATCAACAAAGATGACATAATATGCAAAACCACCTTTAGAAATAACTGGTGCGGATCCTCAAACATCCGACTGTATTAACTCAAGAGGTTTTGTAGAGACAAAAGTTCTACTAGAAAACGGTAATCTTTTCATTTTACCAAGAATGCAGTTTACAAGCAAAATTTTCAGATTTACAAATTTTTTCCAAACTTGAAAAAAAATTGGATTTTAGACATGCGAGGATGGCCAAGTTTTTTGTGCCACAAGTCTGTTTCCAATTTCTGAACATTTAAGCAAAATACATTCTTTGGTAGTTCCAAAAAAGTCCATGTAATATAGCCCTTCTTCTCTATGGCCTTCCCCAATCAACTTCCTTGACTGGCGATCATGTACCCAACAACCATCAGAAGAGAAGGATATATTACATCCATAATCAAAAATTTGAGAAACAGACAAGAGATTAAAATTTAATTTTGGGATATATCTAATTTCTGGAATACAAAAAGTTTTGAATTTTTCAAAACAGCCAATTCCTTTTATTTCAAGAGATGTTTCATCTGCTGTAAAGACTTTTGAAATATTTGAGTTATTTTTAAGACATTAGGATAAACATTTATAATTTGGGGTCATATGAAATGAGGCACCAGAATCTAAAAGCCAAGGAAAGTTACCTGGATCGGATACAAATGCAACTGCTACTCCAGTTGAGGCTTCAGCGGATAAGGAGACCCCTTGAAGAAGAGGCTGAAGAATCTCCATAAGTAGAGCCATAGAAACTGATGCATCTTTCATCTCTTCTCTTTAACTTTAGACATTGAGGCTTGTAGTGCCCCGATTCATGACACTGATGACAAATAACTTTTCTTTTGTCAAACTCGTCATTCTGCCTCCCAAAATGAAGTGGCTTGTAGGTGCGAGTGTGATTCCCAAGCCTAGATACTGCTAGGACAGAATCATAATCAACTTTAGAGAAACTCTTTCGAAGACGATTTTCCTCCATTGTTAATTCTTCAATAGTTTCAATAATAGAAGGAATTTTTTTCCGGTGAAGAAGGGTTGATTTGGTGGACTCAAATTCCAGCCTTAACGCAGTTATAAGTTGGTAGAAGTGTTCAACATCGAGTTTCTTTTGGCAAAGCTCGATGTCTTCGGCACAGTGCCATTTAGGTTCCAAAAGGGAGAGCTCTTCCCAGAATTCAGACAACTCATTGTAGTATTCGCGAATTGATTTATCTCCTTGAGTCATTATTCGAACCTTCTCTTGAAGATTGCACACATGTGCAATGTCTTTTAGAGAATACATATTTTTAAGGTACTCCCATGCCTTATCGGCATGTTCGAATTTGGCAAGACTGGAACATTTTTTAATGTCAACGATATTAATAAGCCATGACATTATTTTCGCATGTCCCATTCTCAACTCTTTCCATCTTTTTTCATAAGAGGCTAGAGCCTTGATTTTCTCTTCTAATAATAGAACATCTTTATCTCTCTCTTTTTTAGTAAGAGATAGTTTAGGTTACAAATCGGAACCATCCACAATCCCCCATAAGCCTTTCCCCCATATATGATGCTTCATGATTGAAGCCCATGTTACATAATTTGTGTCGCTCAATTTCATAGGGATGATGGTGACTTTATCATTGCCATCCATCGATTCCAAGGGGAGAAAAGAAAAAAAGAAAAGAAAAGAAAAGAATAAACGAAAAAGAATGTGAAAAGAGAAAGAGATACAATACCAAGATGTAGAAGCCCTTTCAATGAAGTGATAAAACCCCTCTCTCCAAGTGACGAAACACTTTTGCACAAGAGGCACAGAAACCGAGGCAACCTTTTTCCAAGATCTAATAATCTCGTAGCTCTGATACCATGTAATGAAATGATGGTCTTCCATGAATTCCCTTGAAACACTCAAAGGAAAGTGTCTAAAAGACACTTTAAGCAAAGCCCTTAAAAAGGGTAAAATAGGAACAACACACATAAATAAATATTTTTATTTATGTAGAAAAATGCTTAAAAAACAATACAAAGGAGTGAGTTTACAAGAGGGGGCTGCACCCCTATATATACAAGAGCAAAGGGGAGAGCTCATAAGGAGCACTCCCTTCTAGTCGTTGGACTAGTCTAATGGCTAGAAATCTAGTTGTTGGACTAGCTCTAACGACTAGACTGTTTGGTTAAGTTCCGGTTGGAACTTAACCAAACTATATTATCTAGTTCAACATAAACTAGATAATATAAATTACATTAAAAAATAAAAATAAAAAATAAGGAAAATATATATAATAATAATATTATTATTATTATATATATGTTACATGTTAACACGTATTCTTCTTCTTTTTTCCTTCCCCTTATTATTCTTCGTTTCTTTTTTGTCCTTCTTTTCGTTTCGTTTCTTTTCTTTTTCTTTTTTCTTTTCCACTCCTTCGTGGTAGCATGCTTCCTCTTCTCTGTTTCATACCTTTTTCATTTTTTTTTTCTTGTCAACAGAGGTAATTAGGATGTTAACTTTCTTTTTATAGCATACTCATCTCTGTACAGAATTATTTAACATTGTCTCTTGTGTGTATGGAAATTATATGAACCACTAAAATGCTTTTCAATCTTAGGGTTTAGGGTCAGCCCATATAATATAATGTTGATGGCATATCATGACTACTGACTCAAATTATTGCATGATTTCTTTGCGCTTGCTTGAGGGGCACTTTATTTTGCCCCTCATTATTATGTTATACTTTATCCACTCATATATAGTTTCTGTTTTTGTTTAATAGGCTGTTAATGAAACCAATTCATCTGCTACATTTGAAAGAGGACATCAATTCCTTTGTAGCCTTGTTTTTATTTTCTTCATCAAATTTAAATGAAGCTTTTCTTGTCATGGGTTTCGTATTAAAGTTGATAGTTTTCAATTTTTAATATATAATACATCTATCTTAGCTTTTTCTTTTCTTTTTCTTTTTCTTTTTCTTTTTCTTTTTTGTTGTATAAAAATGTCACCTAAAGACATGGAAACATGGAGATAAAGTTCAAGTGTTATCATGCAAAATTTTTACTTTGCATTGACCTTTTGAAAAAGTTTTAGAAAACTAGCCCCCGTTTTGAAAAATATGGGAAAACTTGAGAGAGGGGACTCACATGTCGGTACAAGGTTCAACCATTCTTGGTGCCTTAACCAGGGGTAATCGAACCAAGGATTGAACAATATGCCTTATTTTATTCAAATGTTTGAGAAATTATTCTAAATCATAAAATGAGAATCAAACACATATGACATGATTTTGAAAAAGGTTTAGCAGAAACATGAAGAAATCTTTTTGAGATATTTTGAAATTGAATTTTTGAAAGAATCAAATGATTGGGCGTGTAGGCTTGTGAGCCCATGCATGATTAACCTGAGTCTAAATGATGCATGGATGCAATTTATGAAATTTCCTTTTGAAAGATTTGAGAAAATTCATTTATAAACCCTCTTATTTCAGAAAATTCTTTTGATAAAAAGGGGTAGAGAATTCAGATGAAATAAATTCGCCACATATTGATCACTATGGCCACAAGTATGTTTTAAATATATCTCATTAGATTCTAAAAGGATGGGTTTTGAAAAATATCTTGAAAATCTGTGTAAATATGCAATGATTTTTTGAAAAGTAACATAAGTGTTTAGGCTTTTGTATCTTAAAAGAGATTAATAAAACTTTAATTTCATTTGTATTCTGACTATGCCCACAAATACGAATTCCATTAAGTTTATTAATTTTTTAGAAGGTACATGCGTCATTTGTGTTTCATCAATAGTGGAATTTGAAATGTGCATATGCACGACAAACCATAATAATTAATATTAAAAAAATAAACTATATGCAAATGCAATCTATCTATGCATAAATAAATAAATAAATAAATCCACTAGTTTTGGTCTTTGATTATAATTTACATTGAATAATTGAATAATAAAATAAAAAAAGAACAACAACAACTACTACGCCTTGATCCCAAAACAATTGGGGTCGGCGATATGAACCAATAAAGAAAATCATTCTGGGTCTTCCACATGAATCCTTCTCCTCCAATCATTTCTATCTAATGGCATGTCCTCGGTGAGGTTCAAAGCATTCATATCCTTTCCTATCATCTCTATCCAAGTCTTCTTAGGCCTACCCTGACCTCTTTTAACTAATATATTTTCCCATTTCTCCATCCTTCTAACTGGAGCATCATTAGGCCTTCGCCGAATATGTCCAAACCACCATAAACGATTCTCTCTCGTCTTATTTTCAATGGGTGCAACGCCTACCTTCTTACATATCTCCTCGTTCTGACTCTTATCTTTTATTGTATTTCCACACATCCATCTAAGCATACGCATCTCAACTACACTCATTTTTTGAATATGATGTCTCTTGGCAACCCAACATTCCGTACCATATAGTAAAGTGGGCCTAATAGTCGTCCTATAAAACTTTTCCTTCAACCGCAATGGCATTCTACGATCGCACAACACTCCAGTTGCACTTTTCCATTTCATCCACCCAACCTTTATCCTATGATTTACATCTCCATCAATTTCTCCATACTTTTGAATGATAGATCCCAAATATTTGAAACAATCATCCACTGGTATTTCTTGCTCACCACGCTTCATTACACTCCCATCACTACTTCGTTGCTTACTAAACCGACATTCCATATATTTTGTCTTACTCTTACTCAACTTAAAACCTCTTGCTTCCAATGTCTGTCTCCATAATTCTAACTTAGCATTAACCCCAGCTCTAGACTCATCAATCAAAACAATATCATCAGCAAACAGCATACACCACGGCACATTTTCTTGAATTGATCTCGTAAGCTCATCCATCACTATAGCAAATAGGAAAGGGTTTAAAGCAGATCCTTGATGTAACCCAACCGTTATAGGAAAATTGATTGTCACCCCTCCACAAGTGCGGACATTGGTTACTACTTCTTCATACATATCCTTAATTATACTAATGTACTTGAGAGAAACACCTTTCTTCATCATTGTCCACCAGAGAATGTCCCTAGGTACTCTATCGTATGCCTTCTCTAAATCAATAAAAACCATATGCAAATCTTTGTTCCTCTCTTTATTTCTCTCAATAAGTTGTCTAAGAAAATGTATAGCTTTTATAGTTGATCTTCAAGTCATAAAACCAAATTGATTCTCCGATATCATGACAACCTTCCTCAACCTAGACTCAATCACCCTCTCCCAAAATTTCATAGTATGACTCATGAGTTTTATACCACGATAGTTTGTGCAATCTTGTATATCACCCTTATTCTTATATAGAGGCACCAAAGTACTCTTTCTCCACTCATTAGGCATCTTATTTGTCCGCCAAATCTTGTTAAAAAGATTTGTCAACCATTCTAAACCTTTCTCTCCCAAGCATTTCCAAGCCTCGATAGGTATACCATCTGGGCCAACTGTCCTTCATGATTTTATTTTCTTCAAAGCCTGTGCAATTTTTTTCTTTTGAATCTTACGCATGAAGTCACGATTTATCTCATGAAAAGGAATGGAGAAGTCTCCAAGATCTTGAGCATGACTATCATTAAATAGCTTATCAAAATAATCTTTCCATCTCTCCTTAATCTCCTCATCTTTGACTAAAACCCTTTGTGTTTCATCTTTGATACATCTAACCATACCCAGAACCCTCGATTTCCTATCTCTCATCTTTGCAAGCCTATAAATATCTTTCTCGCCCTCTTTGGTACCAAACTTGTCATAAACCTCCTTATATACCTTATCCCTCGCGTTTCGAACTACTTTTTTTGCTTCCTTCTTTGCTATCATATACTTCTCCAAATTCTCATTATCACAACTCTTACTTAGATTTCTATAATACTCTCTTTTAACCTTAATAGCTAATTTGACATCCTCGTTTCACCGTGATGTATCCTTACCTAGCGGTGCACCGCCTTTAGACTCACCCAAAACCTCCTTAGCCATCTTTCTCATGTCACCCGCTATCTTACTCCACATTGATTCTGAATCATCCTCGAGACACCAATCAACTTCCTTAATTACCTACTCTACAAACATTATAAACATTCCTTGTTTAGCTCCTTTCAGTGCCCACCCACCACTTAATTCTAGGATCTATCCTATGTCTATCCCTTTTGCGGCATTGTCTAATTCTAAGATCTAAAATTAAGACTCTATGTTTTGTAGCTACACTTTCTCCCGGTATAACCTTACAATCGATGCAACAACCCCTATCTCTCTTTCTAAGTAGGAAAAAATCTATCTGACTCATATTAACCCCACTTTTAAATGTTACTAGGTGAGACCCCATCTTCCTAAACAAAGTGTTTGCTAAGATGATATCATAGGACAAACCAAAATCTAAAATCCTTTCTCTACTTTCGTTTCTTTCTCCTATACCATAGCCTCCATGGATACTCTCAAATCCATCTCTACTAATGCCTACATGTCCATTAAGGTCACCGTCGAGGAAAAGCTTTTCTCCATAAGATATCCCTTGTACTACTCCATCTAAATCTTCCCAAAATTGACGCTTAATGGAATCATCTAAACCTATTTGAGGTGCATAAACACTAATAATATTAATAATATCCGTACCTAATACTAATTTAATAAGTAAAATCCTATCACCCTTCCTACGGACCTCAACTACATTATCTATAAACTCACAACTCATAACAATCCCTACTCCATTCCTATTTCTATTTATTCCTGTATACCAAATCTTATATCCCCAAGGTTCTATCACTTTTGCCATCTCACCTACCCATTTGGTCTCTTGTAGACATAAAATATCAATCTTTCTCCTACCCATAACATCTACTAACTCTACCAACTTATCAGTTAAATACCCTACGTTCCAAGTGGCTAACCTAATTTTATGGTCTTGGACTAACTTCTTTACCCCCACCCGTCCAACAAAGTGAGTGAACCCTTGCCTATGAAGAAAAGAAAAAATAAAAACTTGAACTTTCCTGCAAAATCAGCAAACATGTTAGTGAAAAAATGTAGGCTTTTTTGGGATTTATCCAACAATATCTAAAAATTGAGGGATATTATCCTGAAATAAGCCTTTCCATGCATTCATAAAATAAAAAACTTTAAATAAACTAAATGATAATGCATGATTTAATAGACTATAAAACTAAACTGATTGTGAAATAAAAAATTTAGAATTGAAGGCAAAAAGACTAAAATACCCCTGAAAGTTGATATCAATTGCAAAACAATGTTAAAATCAGGGTTTTAGAAAACGATTTTTAAAATATGCCTAATCTGAAGACCAAATGAGTTTGAATCGATGCCAAATCGGGTGGAGAGCACCCTGACATGATCAAGAAAATAATCGGATTTTAAAACCATAAAAACTATTTATGAAAACGAGAATATAAACAAGAAAATATCGAATTTGCCCATATTTCTGAAGAATAAGACTCTGCAAAAGTCCGATTTTTGAAAAATAGTTAAATAATATATCAAATGACCTTATAAAATCATGAAAATCGACATCGAGACTCTGAACAACCCTAAAGATAGCATGCAATAAAAAAATAAATTTAATAAATATTCAGGAAAGAGATATTAAATTAAAAAGGGAAAACAGGCAACAAAACAGGCTATTCTGCACCTGTCACGGTTTCAGATTGAAAAAAAATAGCAAACAGATGTGAAGAATTATAAAATTTAACAGAGATAAACTAGACATGACAACGAAGAAACTACTTTTTACGGATCTAAAAAATCATCTCCGATTAGGGAGATACGACTCTGACAAGTTGACTCAGGTTACGAACAACGACGGACGGTTACAGAGAAACAGGTTCTAGTTTTTTGTTAAAATAAAATAGCAGACAATCATCAAAAATCGCCAAAATCACCAGAAATAAACTAGACATTCTGACGAAGACATCACTTTTTACAGATCTGAAATATCATCTCTGGTTAGGAAGATGTGATTCCGGTAAGATGACCCTGATTATGAATCACGGCCTGACGGTACAAAAACACGGGTCCTGGTTTCATGTTAAAATAAAATAACAAACGACCGTCAAAAACTGCCAAATTTAACAGGGATAAACTAGACATGTAGACGAAAAAATCAATTTTTACGGATCTGAAAAACGATCCCCGGTTAGGGACATATAACTCTGGCAAGTTGACCTAAATTCTGCATAGCGTTTTGACGGTGCAGAAAACAGGTTTCGATTCTTGATTTTAAAAACGTGTCAAAAGATATTGAAAAATCATGAAATTTTGCCAGATTCATGGAAACATATGAATATATCCCTCATAAAAATTTCAGCTCGAAACGACGAAAATAAGTACATAAAATAACGATGCTAATGCGAGGCCAGAATCAAGATTTAAGCATGATTGTTAAACAAGATTAAAAAAACTAATCTACCATGCCAAAAATAAAAGAAAATATGCAAGACTAAATGATCTTGATGTTGTATGGATGAAGACAATACAAATCTAAATTTATGATGCATAAAATAAAGAAAAGAAATAAAACGAATGCATGGGACTGATTTAATGTGGTCGATTGAAAGGAGGAACCCGATTTATGAAAAACTGAGTTCTAGCCTTTCTTGTGGCTTTAAAAAAAACAAAAGAACACATCAATGATAATAAGAAGAGAGGAAGAAGATATATATAAAGCTCCTCCTTGGCTGCCACGAAAAAGAAAACAAAAAGGAACAAGAAAGGCTAGAGGAGGGGGGCAACAACTAGGGAAGAATAGGGAGGAGAGAAGGAAGGGAAAATGAAGAAGAGGGCCAGATAGAGAGCATGGGCTGGACGTCCCCTATAGGGTCCCTATTTATAATAAAAAATTGGGCTGAAGATAGGGACTCTAGGGAGTTCTAGATTGGCTTTAATTAATCAGCCATTAATTAGCAAATAAATCAATTAGAGGAGGTCGATTTTCTCAAAAGTCTTTATTGGAATATATTTTTGACTTTTCTTTTTTTCAATCTAATTAAAACACTAACAAAGAAATCCAAATGTGGCGCCACCTAGGTGGGGTCCACATTTGATTTTAAAGATATTAAAATAAAAAGTTAAAAGGGTTAAAAACAACGATGAAATTAAAAAGATAAAAAGTGAAAATGGAGTCCTAAATCAACTAGATTTCTGAAATAACAAAACCAGAAAAACCAAATGGAAAGAATGATCAAGAAGTTGACGCCACCTAGGTGGGTCCCATCTAAGGTGAAATGGATTGGATCTAAGATCCACTTTGAAGTTCGAGCCTAATAAAAATCCAAATCAAAAACCAATCCGGATCCAGATCTGACACATTGAAAAAGATGTTTTTCTGAAAAAAGCATTATAAAACATCAAATGTAAAACACTGGGTTTAGATGTAAAGATCAATTTTGAACCCAGGTTTGAAATTGGAAAAAGGTTTTGAATTCGAATATGAATCCAAAGTTTCAAATGACAAATGGATCTGGATCTCAGACAATGAGTATGATCCATACTAAAAACTGATGAACGGATCATGGATCAAAGATAAGATTGGAAAATAAATCTTGGATCAAAAATAGAATTAGCAAGTGGATCCTGGATATTGAATAAAAATTAGAGAATGGATCATGAATAACAAATGATTGATAAGTGGATCCTAGATATCTGATGAGATAATCCAGGTTCATAAAACAAATTGGACTCTAGATATAGATAATAGAATGAATTGGATAAAAAGATCCAGGTCAGGAATAGAGAAAGGATATTGGACATCAAGTCCAGTATTGGATCCGATCAAATGTCCAAATTGAAAGAAGAGTTTGATCTCGGATATAAATAGAGTATCAGATAAAAGAATTGATCCGAGTCCAAATTGGAAATCACCCGGGCTTAAAAATTGATTGAACTACCCCTTTGAATAGAAATGATTTTTCCTCGTAGGATGAAGAGTGACACTTGGAAAACAGGTTTAAAGTGACTTTAACTGGATTGAACTGGGTTCTAAGGTTTCTGAACTTAGGTGAACTAAAAAGACACTATCTTGACTAGACTCCCAGACCAAATGATTGAAAACAGACACAATTCTAAGTGAAATGGTAGGAAATTCACTGTAGAGTGAAGTGAATAACGAGAATGTACTGGGTTTGAGCTAAAATCACAATTGACTGAACTAAGATGAACTAATCTAGAGCTAAATCCTAGCTAGACTAACTTGGGTTAGCTCAATTCTAGCTGAATTGAGCTAAAATGGACTCTAACTGTAATAACCGAACAAAAAAAATAAGTTTGGATTCGGGTCGGATCCGTACCTGGACCCGACCCGGACCCGAATGGAGGCACTGCCTCCCGTGTTTTTAAGACAGGGAGGCAGGTGTTTAAAGAGAACCCCGCCCCCTTCTTCCTCTCTTGTTCTCTCTCCCCGATTCTCCCTCGTCTTCGGTGAATTGCCGAAGAGTCCTGTTAGGCCGTCGCCGGCGACAGTACCACCGGAGCCCACCCTCGCCGGTGACAGCCTCCCCTCTGCGACCACGCCGACGCTGCCGCCACCTGCGACCTCCCACCGACGTCGCCGCTGCTGTCGTCGATGACTTCCAGGTACGCCCCTTCTCTCTCTTTCTCCTTTTTTCTCTTCTCTCCCCCATTTCTTCTCATTTTCAGTCGGCAGGCCGGCAAGGGGCGACACCCCCTACCGCCTGTGTCCGACTGGTTGGCAGGGGCTTTTGCCCCTGCCTCTCGCCTTTCGGAGAGCCGGCAGGGGGCGACGCCCCAATTGCCGCCTATTTCTGCTCGATCTGCAAGGGTTTTCAACCCCTGCCCCTCTCTCCCTCATTCTCTGCGATTGCTGGAAGGCCGACAGGAGGCCAGTGGCCCCTGTCGTGCCTTCCCCTATCTCTCTCTCTCTCTCTGGGTCTACCAGGAGGGTGGTGCCGAGCACCCCTCCTGGTCTGTGTCCTCTTTAGAGGGATGACAGGGGCGAGGCCCTGTCGTCATCCTGCTCCAGCAGTCTGGCATGAACCAAGTCCCTACCGCCCCTGCTCTCTTTTTCGACAGGCGACAGGGCTGCCGCCTGCGTCGCTTCCTCTCAGGCAGAGGGCTCCCGAGGGAGGGCTCTCGGGTGGCCCTTGTGCTATGGTTGGCAGGGTGGCAGGGCCCCCTGCCTGCCTCTTGTTCAGGCAGGTCGGCAGGGGCCGAACCCCTGCCACCTCCTTTCTTCGGGTTCTCGGTAGGTTGGCAAGGGTCGAGCCCTTGCCACCTCCCTGAGTTCGGGGGCGATGGCAGGGGCTAAGCCCTCTTGCTGTCTCCCTCTCTTTTTCATGTTTGGGTGGGCCGGGGGTCGAGCCCCTGCCACCTCCCTATGTTCGGATAGGTCGGTATGGGCCAACCCCTGTCCTTTCCCTGCGTTTTGATAGGCGGAGAGTGGTCGAGCCCCTCCCTGCTTGTTTATTGCGCAGAGAAGGGGTCGGCTCCCTCCCTGCTTTCTCGTGTTTCGCTGGGAAGGGGCCTAGACCCCCTTCCTCCCTCTTTTGGTCAAGGGAGGGGTCGAGCTCCCTCTTTGCTCCCTCTTCCCTGGCATCAGGCAGGGGCTTCGCCCCCTGTTTGTTTGTGGGTTCGTCAAGCAGGGACCAAGCTCGTGCCTCTTTGCTCTTTAGGCAGGCAGGGACCAAGCCCGTGCCTCTTTGCTCTTTCGGCAGGCAGGGCGAAGCCTCCTCGGAGTCCACTGACAGCAAGTCAGCAGGGGCTCGCAGCCCCTGCCCCGGCTTCTTGCGCTTATAGCAGGTGCGCATTTGCACGATGCCCCTGCCTCTGCTTCCTTTACATCAGGACGGCGACATTGCCCCTGACCTTCTATTTTTGGTATTAGCTTGCTAAGATCGTTACTTTTGCAGCTCGTACGACGGGTCCCGCTCACGCTCCGCGACCCGAGCCGCCAATCGCGTACATCCGCGGACGACAGCAAGCTTGCAACTCTCAAAGGTAGTGGAAGATTGCACAAAAGACTTGGACAATTGAATTAAGTTCAATTAACTAAAAAGGGACCATTAAATAAATATATATATATAGAAATATATATATATATTTATACGAGTACACATTTAACTCAAGGACGCGGTTTCGCGATCCTTGTCCTTTACTTTGTCGTCGTGCATTGCGCGAAGGTTTTGCGTTGCACTTTTGCTTACCGCCTTTACTTTGTCATCGCGCTTTGCGCCTAGGCTCTTGCCTTTGCATATGTGTTGGTATTGCCTTGCTATTGCAGATGAGGTGCAGGTTCTTGCTCTTTGCGTATGCCTTAAAGGCATCCTCGTGGAGGATGCAAGGGGCATTTACCCCTCTCCCTCTTGCGACAAGAGTTCAGTCGGGAGAGAGCGGCACATCCTCGTCTAAGGAGAGGGATACCTCGCAAGGATCCTAGCTCTTCGTGTGTGCAGTCCTGCAGAGTCGACTTGAGATTTTAGAGAGCTGCGCAAAAGCATCAAAGACTGCTCCAAATCGAAGCATTTGGCAGGATGTGACTGACCGGTTCTGCTCGCCTTTTTGGCATATCTCGGGTGATCCCGAATTGGGGGTTCAAGCGAACTTCTTAGCGGGTGTTCTATTAACCCGTATCCCGTCTATCGAGGCTGGTATCGAATCATGCGAGACATGTAGATACCCCGATAGCGGATGTGATTTGAGATAATCACATGCATCAAGTTGACACAAGGTACTGCTGTTTCAAAAGATAGAGTAAAGTTGATAAACTTACATCTTTGTGAAACACTCTTGTTGAGGCTTCTATTGAGGAGCTATACCCCCTTTATCCTAGAGTACTTGTAGTCGTGCACGACACGTCTAGTACTGCGATGATCGGATGAGACGGTCGTGCGACCTCGGATAGTGCTAAATGCACAATGCTGTAATCACATAAATGGCCTCACATTCGCCTTCATAGGCAAGATGCTCGAGTGGTTTAAATACCACAGCAAAGAATGGGTCGTTAGTTAAGCAACCCCTAACGTACCTATTCGTTTTTTTGTGTATGTCAAGGGAGAGGACAGAGCGGTACAAACTCCAATGGACAGGTTGTTAACAACCACCCTACGGGCAACGATCCGGCCTCCCCAGTCATTGGAGTTAGGGGAAAGGGGCTACATTAGTTAGCTCAACATTTCTGCAGAAGTTGGATGCGTCCGTGGCACAGCCTCTTTTGGGGAATCCTCTCTCGGCTAAAGCCGTCCCTTTGGAGCGAACTCAACTAGCTATTCGGGTTATTGAAAATACATAGAATAACATACGCCCGAACTAGTTTCAGTTGGTTCTACGTTTTGCCTGCGCGTACCCACAGGTTCGTAATTATCGAAACATAAGGTCTGTTCACACTGGTCGTTGAGTCGTGAGATTCGCTTGCACTACTGCTTCTCTTGCACTACTGATTCGCTTGCACTACTGCTTTGCCTGCACTACTAATTTGCTTGCTTGTTCGATAGTTCAGTATGCTACTCGTTGAGTTATGCACGTCTGTCAAGGCGTTACTCTAGTTGGTTAAACTGCTTACGCAGTTCTTTGCGAAGTAATAAGGAGTTTCTCATACTAGTTAAATGCTTATAATAATAGCATTATACCAGTTGCTACATATTATCATGTGACTTGTTTTATCCATTGGTCGAACTGTTTGGTGCTTATTGTAGCGTAGCACTTGTTGGCTTGCATCTCTTATGATTGATGTGATTGCATACAGCTCGTAATCTACGAACTGGTGGCAACTAGGATTGATGTGGCCGTTTGTCTTATAAGTTGCTTACATATTGTGATATAACTGTTGTCGTATGATTGCTTATGAATGGCTTGTGATGTAATGGTTTATGCCTTACGATTAATTTAATTACTTGTTCATAGACTGAGCCATTTTATGGTAATTATATGTTTTACGAGCATTGTTATGAGTGCTTGTCTTATTCAGTTGTTTTGTTTGGCTGGCGGGTAGAGTTAGTTACCTTTCGCCCATAGAATCAACTGAATTGCCATATTTGCGCGTTCTCATGTGTCGTTTACACATGCTTTGAGGGCCTATTTGAGGATTGCAATATTCCTTGTGGCAATAACACGATGCGTAGGATATTATGCTTCTATGTGAAGTGATACGATGCACATTGCAGATATGCATGCTTGTGCCCATATTGTGGCTACCGACCCCGAGGCGGTCAATGGTTTAGAGCAGTCGATTATTGATGCATGCATCACTGAGTGGGTGTTTGTCGAGCACCTGATCTCCAAAGGATCATCTGCGAGGGCGTGTATGATCAAGACGGTGAACTCTTGTGAGGAAGTGTATGGTCCAAGACCAGGTATACCATCTAGGGCGGAATTCCTTGTGAGGTTATACATGTTCCAGACCATGTGATCCGAGCGTTGATTTTGTTGTGTGTATTAGTGGCTATCGACCCTGAGAGCGGTCATTTGTGTGGATGCGTGTATCGCAATGATTTTCATTGGATATGGCATTTGTTAGGGACTGATCTCCCAAAGGTTTCGCTGTGAGGTTATACATTTCCCAGATCAGGTGACTCGGCTAGAGTGGGAGATCTTTGTGAGGATGTACATTGTTCACGAACGGGTAGACGCAAAGACGGTGAACTCCTGTGAGGAAGTGTAGGGTCCAAGATCAGGTATACCCTCTAGGACGGTAATTCCTTGTCCGGTCGTATATCTCTCGGACCGAACGATCCGACGTGGATCTTGTGTTTTTGCTTACCATAAAAAGTTATGGTGAGTTGTGACGATCTTCTGAGATTGTTTGTGATAGCCAACTATGAATTCATAGTTTCGGCTTTCTGTTTTAGCATGATTACATGCTTGACTCAGGTGTGAGAATCAGATCGTTAGCGATTTGAGTTAGTGATCATGTTTTGGACCTTCTACGGAAGGGTGAGCTTTTCTGAGAAGGTATGACGCCTTAGTGCGTTATAACCGGTGACGGTTAGCCGCGTAAGACTTTGAGAGATGAGGATAGATTAAGGTCGTTCAGGACAAAGCGTTGGTTAGAAGTAGCGAGTGACAAACTATGTCCTGGTGGTGATTAGATGCAGAGACCTCGTTCTAGGAACGAGGACAAGCTTGTTGCGTAGTAGTTCACAGCTTACGATCAAATGGATCGTATGCTGCGTTGGTCAGTTGCACTGCTTACTTGCGTTGAACTGCTTATTGTTTGCACTACTTACGCATTTGCACTACTTACTCGCTCGCGCGCCTTATTCGCTTGTACTGCTTACGTATTTGCACTATTCACCTGCTTGCATTGCTTACCTGTTTAACTGCATATTTGCTTTAAACTGCGTAGCCTACTAAATTAAATGTACTTAATTCAGTTTCCTGTTAGTCTCTCTTGTGCACCTACTAGTTTTTTGCGAAACTAACCCATTCTATGGGTACAGGTGATGTTTAGGTACTCTACGGGCGATGGCGCGATTGCAAGATGGCTTCAAGACTTCTTCTTCCTGCTCTTAGCTCGCGTCCTAGACGCTTGGGTTTGTATCGAATTTCCCTTAGGATATCCGAATTTTTGTGCGTTTTGGTTCTTTTAGCTAACGTGCCCAGAGCTGTCAGCTTGCCTTATGATTTATCAAAGAAAAATCTTCCGCTGATTTCATAAACCAACTCTGAAGAAAAGAGATATTTCTAGTCTCTTGCTTGTTTTTCTGAAAAGGTTCGCAAGTTTGAAATTTGAGGCGTTACACTAACAATGTGGAAAACGAGTTTAAACTGAAACTGGACCATTTAAACTCCTGGTGAGCTTCACTTAGACACGGGGGAATAGGATCTACTGAGAATGACTAACTCTGAGACAATTGGATGAAATTTGAGCTAGAAATGAGTTCATTTCTCAGGAAATGAACCAAATTTAGCTGAAATGAACAGGTTTTACTCATTGTAAGCTTAGGGAAGCTAGAAATGACTGATATTCTAACTCTTCTAAGCTTAAAATGAGCTTGGTTGGGCCTAACTGACAAGGATCTAGGGTTACCTAGGGGCAAAATGGTAATTTTTCTGGTAAAACATGGTGAAATGATACCTAAACTAGAATGAACCTAGGGGTTAGACTCCTACATTGTACTAAAGAGGTTGGCATCTGTGACAGGGGGTGTCCAGAAGTGAACCTGAAAAATTTGGGGTGTTTACACCTAAGTCCAAAAAAATTTCAAATCTCATAGGACATATAAAGTGCAAGTATTGTCCATAAGTGACAAAGGGTGGGATTGTAAGATTGACAAATCATTTGGTTGGCATAAATTTCATGTTAGACCTTATCCTAATACTTGATGATGAAATAAAGAACTTCTTCCATAAGATCATGCATGAATACACAGAGTTTAAACATAGGAAGAAACAATATTTGAAATGGGGAAGAGTGGAATATATTAAGTTTCAGGATCATCAGAAGGTGTCAATGGAATGGGAATCATTAATAGTGGTAACAATGGGAAAAGAAGTTTCATTGGTCCAATGGATTGGTTTGTTAGAAAAGAAGCACGAGAATAAACAATTAGTGGTGCTTTTAAAGAAACAAGAGAAAGGATGTGTGTCGTGCTATGGGTAGGCATTTTATACAAATGCATTATCTTTTAAGCTTTGTAATAGTCCACATTTTGGTTTTATATTACAAATTGTAGCGAACTATGGTTAAGGATATCAAGTCACCTTCTTATAATGAGATGAGAACATGGATATTGAAAGATGAGGTGGAACACACATAATAGATGTTGAAGGAATTCAAGAGATCATGGTTTAAGCTTGGTTTATAGCATCATGACAAATGGTTGGACTAATAATAAAGGAAAATTTTTAATTAATTTCCTTATTAATATCTCAACTAGAACCATGTTCTTAAAGTCCTTAGACATCGGCTAAATGAAAAAGGCAGGTCACAATCTTTGTAAATTATTTAAAGAAATTGTTCGCAAAGTTGGTGAAGAAAATATGTTGTAGTTCATCATAGATAATACACTATACTTTGTGGTTGCTGGAAGAAGTTGGAAAAAAATAGAACTTTTTATTGGACACCATGTGCTACACATTGTCTAGACCTAATGCCTCAAGATATTGGCAAAATGAGTCTTTTTAATGACACAATAGAAAAAGCAAAATGTATCACAAGGCATATATGGAGTTATAGCGTGGTTCTAAACTTGATGATAAAGCACATAAATAAGGAGCTAATGTGTCCTGAAATCACACATTGGTGCTACATTTTATCTCATTCTTCATAGCATTACATATCCCAAGGAGTTGAAGGTTATGATCTTGTCTCCAGAATTTTAATCAAGTAGTTACTCTAAGAAGTCGGAAGCTAAAAAGGTGTTTCGGATCATTGTTGAATATCACAAATTTTGGAGTCCGATGATATACACAATCAAAGCAACAATGCTACTTGTGAAAGTTTTAAGAATATTATATGTTGATGACAACCCTCTGTGGGCATCTTGTAAGAGGCGATGAATAGTGAAAATGAACAAATTGCTTCCAACCTCAATAATAATGAAAATAGACACAAACTCATTAAAACATAATTCATCAAAAATGAAATTTATAGATTTATCAACCTTTGCATGCAGCAAGATACTACAAAATTTTAATGCAGCCAAGGAGATTACGAATGGGTTCTATGATTGTGTTGAAAAAATGATGGAAAATAATAGAGTTCGAATGGTGATTGTTAGGCAAGCGGATTCATTTAGAGAAGCAAGAGAGTTGTTTGACAAAAAAGCGGCCATTGGAACAAGAAAAGAGAAAAGTGATGATAAAATTGCAACTATTGTTTTCTTTTGTGAATTATTTAATTGTTTTGTCTTAAAAATAATATTTTTAGCATTCTTTTCCATTTTCATGTTATGTTCAAATGCAATTGTTTGGTGGAGCTAGTTTGGGCACGAGACTCCCAAATTGAAGAATTATCAATTTAAATTTTAAGTCTAACATGCAATGCATTGGGTTGTGAGCACATTGGAGTCCTTTCTCATTGGTATCTTAGTTGTAAAAAGTGCTAGTCAAAGCCTAGGCAGAAGACCCCTAAAAGGACTAGTCGGGGGCTTAGGCGGGACCAAAAGAACAAAACATTAAGAAAAGCAGAAATATTACAATAAATAGTTAGATTTAGTAACAAACATATGATTGTGACTACAAATGAAGTATAAGTGTGTAATTCAGTGTAAGTCTAATGTAATATTTGATAGGAACATATGACTGGAACAAGAAAGAGAAAAGTCATGGTCAATTTGAGACTTTATTGTTTTCTTTTGTGCTTTATTTATTTTTTTGCCTTAAAAATATAAGTTTTAGCATCCTTTTCCATTTTCATGTTATGTTCAAATGCAATTGATTGGAGGAGCTAGTTTGGGCATGAGACTACCACATTGAAGAAATATAGATTCATATTTTAAGTCGAACATGCAATACATTAGGTTATGAGCCCTTTTTGTTGGTATCTTAGTTGTCAAAAGTGCTAGTCGGGGCCTAGGCAGAAGACCTCTAAAATCAGTTGGATAGGCAGGACTAGTCGGCCTAGTTGAGACCAAAAGAGCAAAACATCAAGAAAAGTAGAAATATTGCAATAAATAATTAAATCTAGTAATAAATATATAATTGTGACTATGAATGAAGTATAAGTGTGTAACTCAGTGTAACTTATTGCAAAATTTGCAAATTAGATAACATTGAACATAAAACACACACGCACATAGTCGGGAAAGAAGAAGAAAAGGAAGAAAGAAAAAAGAAAGGGATTGGGGCAAGAGGAAGAAGAAGAAAAAGAAAGAAAGGAAAAAAACATCATGCCCTAGGAAGGGATAACCTAGGAGAGAAAACAGGGCTCCATCACTAAGACCCATAAGTCTAAATGGTGGCTCAGCACCTAGCCCGCTTAAGCATTGCCTAGGCGCCACTTTTGACAACTAAGGTTGGTATATGTTTTATTTTCATAAGATATATTTATATTTTTTATTTTTAAGTATATATTACAGAAGATTATTCATGATTTTGAACTATATTGTTACAGGTGCATATAAAACATAGAAATAGGCTTGAGCAAGAAAAGATGAATGCAGTAGCTTCAGTTATATTGAGGGGGTTTGACCCCTATATGTTGTAGTCTCTTTGCCCTAAGAAAATGAATGTTCTTCCCCTATCTCTTTGCTTCTGTATTGTGCTAATACAATAAATCCCTAAAATTTAAGTAGCAATCCATCTAAAAATAATGGAATACAAAGTCATATTATAAAAAAGTGGGGAAAATGGTAATACTTACCAGCATCCCTTTCTACAATAGCTTGCTGATACTTCCAAGTAAGCTCTAGGAACTCCTTTTCTGACTTTAAGCTACGCTTTGGAAGCTTGTTTTTCCCTTCTGTTGAGGTTCCCTAACAAACAACACACAAAGATATCAGCAAAAATCTCACCCACATCTTCCAAGAACTATGAGGATATAAAAAAACATTGCCAGGAATATTTCAAAATGAATATTTTGGTTATCTCCATGGTTTCAATAGTTTAAAATTATAAAAGAGGGATGTAAAAAGCCAGAACAAATAATATGATTGTCATTGGGTGATCCCAGAAAAGGAAAAATGCTGATTGGTAAGCAATTTGTGAAAAACGAGTAGCATATTCGTGAAGAATGACTGGGCACTAGTGAATACTCAATAATTTGAAAGTATAATCTATTAAAATATGCATAAAGTATTGAATGTTAGGCCAAGCAAGTTCAGATAATAAAAGGAATATTTTTGTTCTTTATTTACCAAGATAAGATTACATGATTATCACTATTAAACAAGCAATTTTGAGTATATAACATGCAGAGAAACCTCAAACTAATATCTCTATTTTGAAAAGGCAATTTGGAAGGACAACTCCTTTGTTTGGAGGTACAATATATTGGGGACATTCACCTCCATCTTCCTCTATCAGACAATCAGATGGGGACTGAACCATTTCCACAAAACACTATTTGGAGCTAGCGAAAACCTTGACATTGCCAGACAAGATTAGCACCCAGGCTAATCTGAAGATTGGGCTTCACCTGGTCAGGAGAGGAAATGACCGAATATCGCCTTTTGTATCACCAAAGCCTTCAATGGCATTCAAAACTGCATAGCTTGGAGTTGCATTAAATTTTGCAGCCTAACACTATATTCATGAGTTAATACTGAGCCAAATTTTTCTTGAAATAGTAGGAGATTTAAAGCTATCTGGAAATGGTGGCTGTCATCGACAAGGCAGTATGTAATATATCGTAATTTTTCCTATATTTTTAAGCTCGAAAATACAATTTTTAATTAAATAGTTATATTTAATATGTCGAAATTGTTGAAAATAATAAATATGGCTGACATCAATGGGGTCTGGACCTGGTCTAGGGCCAATTGAAGATATCTATATATGATATGTAACAACTACAAATTTTATTTATTTTTAATTTTAAATTTGAGCAAAATTTAAGTCAAAATTGGGTTAAATTCAGGCGAAATTCAGGAGTTAAATGGATCTAGGACCATAGTTAGATACGTTATGGAACGTAGATCTCGTAGGAGATGTGATTTGATGATTTTAGATATGGGTTGGTCCATAAAATGTGTTTTTCTAATTAGACCGGCTTCTATTTTGGGCCTTTTCAATTTGGATCAGAATCGACCGGCCTATATACATTTGGGTTGACATCAATATGGATCTGGATCTATGTCACACGGACTCGGCTAGGGAGGCGCCGCACCTGAGTCGACACGCCCCGACACGGGTGCGGACACGGGTGCGGCTTAGGACACGGCCCGGACTCGGTCAACGAATCAAGGCCGAGTTCGTCCTCGTTTTGGACTCGGTCAATGTTGACCGAGTCTATATTCGTCTATTTTAGGGTGAAAAAAACTAAAAATAATAAATTTTTTATATATTTATATATATATATATAAAGAGACTGTTGTGCACAGTCACAGTGACTGTGTTGTGCACAGTTTGTGTTGTATGCACAGTCACGCACTTTTTTTAAATAAATAAATAATATATATATATATAGCCGAGTCCCTGTGTCCAAAATTTTTAAAATTGCGCTGCACCCGTGTCGCACCCGCACCTATGTCACATGGGTGCGGGTGCGGGGATTCGGCACTTCCAAAAAACCCAGGTGCGGGGGTACGGCAGGGGCAAAAATGTAAAATATACATACATATATATATATATATATATATATTAATAGAGGTTATGAGAAACTCTACCCCAAGCATATCCTTCTATAGGGGGTGTCACCCCTTAATGTGGAAGCTTCCCTCACTATAAGAAGAGAGGGGTTAAACCTCTCTCAAAAACGTCAGCTGAAAAAAAAAAGTTAGAGAGAGAGAGAAAATCATCTTCAACGTCTCCTCCTTCCTCTATGTTTTCGCAATCCAAAGAGCAAGGTACGGGATTCTCTCTCTATTCCGATAAGTAGAGGGATTTGTGTGGACAGAATCAAGTATGGGTTTGAGAGATAAATCAAATTTGTATATGTTTATACAGATTTAGCAATTTTATCAAATCTGGAACTATGTTGGTTGAGTTGATCTTTCTTTTCAGTGTATATATATATATATATATGTTGTTAGTTCTAAATTGACGATTTCTTTCAGTTACCATAAACACGATTATTTTTTTGTCTGTGTGTTATTGAATCGGGTTCAATTTTATTATAGTTTTATTTTTTGGTTTGAATCTCAAAATCTGAACCTCCGTTTCATTTTCTTGGTTGGGGTTTTAATAACCTAAGCTGGTTCATGTTTTTAAAATACATCTGAACCTGCACATATGCACAGTCTGATCACTTTCAGGTTTAGCTTCTTGTTTTTTTGAAATATGTTTTCTTTTATCAAATTAATCCTTAAAAGATGACTAAACATTATGCAGATTTTTACCATGCCTTGAGGTTGCGATTTAGTTAGCTTCTTTTGATTTCTTTGTATGTTTTCATTATGCATGATGCATGGGTGTTGGATGTATGGTAAGAGTTGGCATCCTGTTTGTGTTAACTGACAGTTTTATAAAACATTAGAACATGTCAGTCGCAAGCAGTCCCGAGGCAGACCTAAAATAGGTTCAGATCGTTCTCAAGCTGAAGGAGTAACTGATGTTGTCAGTTCTTTACTGTTTATGCTAGGCCTTTAGTTCTTTATTGTGTATAATTTTACTGCGCATGTAAAGTTGTTTGCTACTGCATATGCTTAGAACCCATCAGGTTTGGAGCATGTAAAGTTGTTTTTGCTTACAATAGGTGTCTATTGGAGACACTACAATCACAACCCACAAAAGGGCATAAATGGAAGAACAAAAGATAAAAATAATAAACTTTATTTCATATGAAAATGCTTAAGAAGCATTGATTACAAATGAGAGGGGATCACCCCTAATTATACAAGAGAGTGGGGGAGAATAGCTCTTAATAAGCTCTTCTCAAAGAGTCACTGGAGCTAGTCCAACGGCTCTATTTATAGTTGTTGGACTAGCTCCAACGACTATAAAGCTAGTCAAGATCTAAGTAGATCTTGACTACTTAAAAAGTCTAGTTCAAACTAAACTAGACAAAACTAAGAAAAAATAAAATAAAATAATAATTATTAATTAATTATTATATTATATCTTTATATTTTTAACACTCCCCCTCAAACTTATGGTACAATGAGCGAAAGTTTGTTTAAGAGGAAATGATATCTAGGAGCAGTGAGAGGTTTGGTGAAGAAATCATATTCTGATGTAACATATGGCATATCAATGGATATAGTCAAGAATACGGGATTGACTATGAAGAAACTTTTGCCCTTGTAGCCCGAATGGTCATTGTCCGATGTCTCATTATCGTTGCCTCAATCAACAAATGAAACATCTATCAAATGGATGTTAAAAACGCCTTCATAAATGGTGATCTGAATGACGAGGTATATATGGATGCTGCACCAGGAATGGAGACTCCCAAAAGGAAAGTGTTTCGCCTTCGAAAAGCACTTTATGGTTTAAAACAAGCCCCCAGGCTTGGTATGATAAATTTAACTCCGTAATGTTAGAAAATAGTTTTTCTTCCTGTTTCACTGACACTGCCTTATTTGTTAGAAAAACCAATGCAGGGATTGTCATTCTGCTCTTATACGTGGATGATATGCATATAACCGAAAGTGATTCTAAAGGGGTTAAAAGCATAAAATCAATTTTGAAGAATAGGTTTGAAATGTCTGATTTGGGATTTCTAACTTATTTTTTGGGTATTGAAGTAGCATACTCTCATAGAGGGTATTTTTTATCTCAAACTAAGCTTGTCTCTGAGATTATTGACAGGTCAGGTATTACGAATGATAAGGTTTGTGAAACTCCTGCTATAGTAGGAGCCAAAATAGAGATTGATAATGTTATTCCTCTCTCCGATCCCACCCCCTACAGACAGCTTATGGGATCTTTGATGTATATGAGTACTACTAGACCAGATATCTCTCATGCAGTTCATACTGCAAGTCAGTTCCAACATGCACCAACATCAGTTCATATGAATGTCATCTTGCGGATTGTAAGATACATAAAAGGCACACTAAACAAGGGAGTATTCTTATCCTTTTCTTCTAATTAAAATTAATTGCTTATACTGACTCTGACTGGGGAGGTGACTCAAATAACTGTCACATCACCACTGGTTTTTGTGTGTTTTTAGGAGACTCGCTGATTTCATGAAGATGTAAGAAGCAGCAAAAAGTGTCTTTATCCTCAACAGAAGCTGAATATCGTGTCATGGCGACTACTACCATGGAAATTGTATGGATTCATCAGCTATTAGAAGACATGAAGATCTCAATAGAAGGGTCCACCAAGCTATGCTGTGATAACAAGAGTGCAATATACATTGCCAAAAATCATACTTTTCATGAGCACACTAAACACATTGAGATGGACTGTCACTATGTTCGGGAAGCGTATCTGAAAGGAGTAATAGATCTTCCATATGTAACTTCAGAATATCAGTTGGCAGGTTTCTCCACCAAAGCTTTGTGTGCTCCGCGGTTTAATTTTCTCCTTGGCAAACTTTCGGTCATCTTGCCCTAAGTTTGAGGGGGGTGTTAAATTGTAATTCATAAGACAATGTATTATATATATATATATATATATATATATAAGAAGATACATATACATATATATATTTCATATGTATGTACATGTATCCAACTACTTGTATATATAAAATATATATTTCTTTCTTATATTAGTTGTAGGGGTATTTTAGTCATTTCTACATTTTACGTATATTCATGTTTTTTAATATGATTGTAATTCCTCCTTTTTATTTTTTCTTATTTTTGTATTTCTTTTATTTCTTTTTTGTTCTTTTTATATAATGTTTCTGTACACAGTCAATGGCTGGTCGTGTACAATGTACAACAGTCAGCCAATGAGTGTTGTACACTGTTTAAAAAGATAGACGTTGGGCTAATTCCCAACGTCTGTAATAAGAGTCGTTGGGAATAGCCCAATATCTCTTTAAGTATGCTTATAAATAAGGGCTATGTGAGCCCACTGATGGAGTGTATTACAATAAGGAGTTGTCACCTTAAGCTTATAAATATTGTGCATTTATTGCACTTCTTTTGTGGTGTAAAGCTTATAAACATTGTGCATTTATTGCACTTCTTTTGTGGTGTAAAGCTTATAAACACTGTGCATTTATTTTCTTGAGTATTTGAAGTATCAAGTTATTTGAAAACTTGATTGTTTGCAAGGATTCTTCACAATATATACATATATGTGTTGTTTGCGTTCCGGAGAGGTTCACAATAACATATATATACATATATGTGTTGTTCGCATTCTGAAGAGGTTTGCAGCAGCATATATACACTTATATATGTGTTGTCCGCGTTCTGGATAGGTTCGCAGCATATATATATATATATATATGTTTTTTACACCTACTGCACATGCTTGTGCCGTTTGCACATGATGTCTGCATATGTTGTCCACGCATGTGTTGTTTGCCCGTATTGTTTGCACATATTGTTTACACATGTTATTTGCATATGCTGATGTATATGTTGTTTATTGTGTGCTTTATGTTGTTTGCGTGTGTTGTCTACGTTCCTGAGCAGATTCGCAGCATTATATATATATATATATATATATATATATATATATATATGTGTGTGTGTGTGTGTGTGTGTGGATTGCTTTTGAACAGATACACAGCATAAAATATATATATATATATGCTCTTTTCTTTTCTTTTAACAGTTTCGCAGCAATATATGTGATTATATGTAAATATGTTGTCTGCATTTGAACATGAAATTTTGGTTATTATGTGTGTTTCATATTCACTGAAAAATCTTACAATGCTAATTTATTGTGGTAATGTCTATTCCACTGACGGGCCGTTGAAGGCCGTGAGCATGTGTTGCTTACGAAATATTAAACTATGATTTTTGCATTGCAAAATGATTTTGTCAAAGATTGGTTTTCTGAAGTGATTACACTGTTGAATTTGATAGGGCAAGAGCCCGAATTTATTATTGCATGTTGATTTGCATAATTGTTTTTGTGTAAAGAACTCTTAATTAATTAAGATAGTGAAAGAGACCACATAGTGTAATAATTTTCTCTCTAGTGTCCCTTTGAAAGAGTGAGAACCTCGAATGGCGGTCATAGAGGAGGATACTAAACACCATGTGCATTTGTCGTCCCCAAGAACCCGATGTGTGGTTCGTGTTCCCGGCTACGGTTGTAGAAAACTTTCAGCCACTTTGCGTAAAGGTGGTGTCGTTAACTCAGCTATAGTTATTGGTATACCAAGAAAGTAGCGTCAATGGATGTTGATTTTCTTGATGTCCCGACATTAGGTGATGATTCCTAATATTCCGATTGATGGTGATGATTCATGATATTGGTTAGGAAACAAGTGTAAAATCCAGTAATGAAAATACAAATTGTGTTAAACTACGACTGGGAACTATATTGAACCTTAGAAACTTTACCTGTTTTGAGTATCCACGGATTTGTAAGAAAGTGAAAATTAAATTTGTGTGCATTAAATAAGGATATGCATGCAAAAGCAATTCTGATAAATTAACTTCAAAAGTTATTGATGCATGTTGCATTGATTCATGCATCCATAAATGTTTAACATTAATTTCATGCATTCATAAATGTTTGATTTATCATAAAATTTTGGTTTGCTTGCTTGAACTACTTAAATGGTAAGTTGTTCTGGTAATATATTACTTGTGATTCCGCTTAAGTCTATGCTTTATTTACTTTATGCTATTTACTTAAAAAATTTAGAGGGTCTCGTACGAGAACTTCAGTTCTTAACCATTTTCTAAAAATGTTTTTCAGGCAGTGAGGCTCTGTGATGATAGGATTGGAGGACTCAAGGTTTATGGTTTGGTGGCTCGGGTTCCGATGTGCACGATATAATAACCGAATTTTTTTTGTGTATTTTTCCTTTATAAAATAATGCGAAATGTGCGAATGGGCCTAGGATTCGTATTTCGGATCCAGGACCCATAAGGGGGCGTATAAACATAGTTAATATCATATATATATATGTAAGAAATAATAAATATATTTAAAAAAATAGTGTGGGGATCCATAGTTGGATCCATTTGGATCCAACTTGTGGATCCACATTGCAGGTAAGACTCGGATCCCCACCGCAATGGGGCATTGTGGGTCCAGACTACGTCTGGATCTCGGGCCTCGGTCTTGGACCCGGGCCGCGCCTCCCCCGTAGCAGGTAAGTAGCGAAAAAAAAAGGAAACTCTTGGACCCGGGTCGGACCCGACCCGGATCCATAACCCGGTAGGGTTTTAAAACCCTGCCCGAGTGTTTCCCATTCCTCCCTGTAGCCGCCTCGCACGAGAGGGGCTCCCCGTAACCGACGGAGCCACGACCCGTTTCCCCTTTGTGCCTTCCCTTTTTAAGCAACACAGAGGAAGAGGAGGCCCTCATGACAGCCCCCCTTCTCTTGTCCTTTCCCTGGCGTGCGACAATCACCGACGCCGGCACAAAAAAATCCCCTCCACGACACCAGAGCAGTCGAGGCCGGTGGAATCGCTCGCCTTCTCACGATAGCCGCGACCCTCAAACGCCGATTTTTTAGGTACGGGTTCTCTTTTGATTTCAAATAAGAATGGGAACATAGGTTTGTATCACATGCAATACTTTGGTAGGGTTTCGGTGTTCTTACAGATGTATTAGTGTCAAGCTTGCTTTGGGTTTCCGTAACTCCCAAATCGACAGATTTGGGGAATTTCGGTTGCTGTGAAAAAAAAAACAAAGTTAATAAATATGTATTGTCATGTTAGGGCCCAGGCAGTCAGTCGGCTGGGCTGAGTACCTGACCCAGCCGACTGGGTCGGTTGGGTGGGTGTGGCTATGTGCTAGACCCAGTTTTGGATGGGCCACTTGTTTAAAAAAAAAAGAAAAAAAAAAAGAGATTTTTATTTATAGAGATACATGTGGTGTGTTTCCTAAATTTCCAGATTTCATTAACTGTGTGGATTTCAATGCATGTTAAGAATGGGATTTTCTCATGTTTTAACTAGGCATCATGTGCACGAACTGTATATCATTTTAAGTCTTGGTGACAAGTTTGTTTCAGCCATACATAGTACTGGTGTATTTGTGTATTGAGGATAGGTGTTTCAGAATACTCGAGTTTTATCTGAAATGCATCAAGTGTTGGCAATTTTAGTATTTCCAGTTTTCCATGGGTAGTCATGTGGTTGTGTATTGTGCACGTGTTGTATGTGTGGGTAGAAACTTCTGGTGATCCCACTTAATGAGTTTATTTCTCAAACTTTAGAAATGTTGGTTTTGGTGTTTATTATTCCAAGATCTCTGAATCCTTCAAGACAATAAAAGTTATGGATAACTAACTCAAGCTCTAACTTTTGTTATTTCCTGCATAGGACTGTTTTTCATATTCCAATAGGCATATAAATTGTGTAAAGGCCTCGAAATTTTAATTCACTGAAGAAAATAGGTACTTCACTATTGTACTTCATGATGATTTGTGGTTGGATCTAGTTTCAAGCCAAACTCAGAACAAAATTTATAATTCTTGATTCTTAACTCACCGGAAATGATTGGCCGTGTCATCTGTGTTGCTAAGTAGACTAAGTTGTCCTCAGCTAGTGTAGCCTGAGAGTAATATTTGTCTAAATCAGAGGTTAAGTAGTCAAGATTTTCTCTCCATTTTTTTTTATTATTACTTCTTTGATGCTTCACCTTCTGCATATAGCTAGTAGTGAAATCCATCAGTTAGAAATTGTTGGTTTATGGAGATATTGCCAGACAACTTAAGTTTGGATTTCTAAACCTTTGGGTTAACCTGTTGATCCAACTAGCAAATTTTGATGCTTTGTGTATAGCATCTTTTCCAGTTAAAGATTTTCGACTTGTATGATCCTTGTTCTAACAAATATATATATATATATATATATATATATATATATATATATATATGTGCATGGACTGTATGTATGCACATGCTAGAAATATGCATGGGTTATTTCAAAAAAAAAAAAAGATCATAGTCCATTGACAGGTATGTGTACGTGTAAAGAGATCTTGCATTGAAATATACATGCAATCTATTGTGATTATACAACATACATGATTATGCATACGTGACATTCAAATCTGAAGTTTTACCTTGGTATGCATGATAGATTTCAGATTTGTGGTCATGACACGAGTGTTAATTCCAATACATGTTATGAATGAAGAGTTTTGGGTGTAAACCTTCTGTCTATATGTTTATGTTTATATTAAATTATGCTTTTGGCACGTGCATTATTACCAGAATGCTCATAGGTGTAATTAAAGTGCAGGTTGTGCAAAAGAATTACATTTAACATGAATACGTGAACTCATACGCATGCATGAGGATATTGTTGTTTAATGCACATTTCTATATTAACGTACATGATCATACATGAAAAGGGATGTGGAATGAATGCATATGGGCATATGATTGATGATTTTTGCTTGTGAATGCATTGATAGTCAATTGGATCATCAGGGGCTGGGTGAGCCTCGAGAACCAGTTGTTCTCTGTTTTAGTTATTTTGATGCATGGCGCAAATCAGAAGTGATATTATGGTTTCTACTGCACTGTTCTTTGTTGCTACGGACTATGGTCCCGTGAAGAGCTTGGCATGTTGTTTTGTAAGCTTAGGTTATTAATTTTTGTACGTTGATTTGCAAATGTAAAAGAGATAAATTAATAACAAGATAAAAGAAAGTAAAGAACAGTGTAATTCATATTTTTCCTTGATGTCCCTTCTTTATTATGGAAATCCTGGAGGTTGCGGTTTGGGGGAAACCGTGAGGATACAAAAACTCTGTGTGCATTGTTGTTTCCCCTGAACCCGATATTGAGGTTCTTCTCCTGGCCACGGTTTTAAGGAGAGTCTGCCACTTTGCCGGGGGGTGGTGTGTTTTGACACAGCTATTGTTGTTGTTTTGGTATACCAAGAAAGTGGCGCCAGTTGATGCTGTTTTTCATGGTATCCCCGACTTTGGATGTTGTTTTCCAAGGTTCCGATGGATGGTGTTGTTTCCTGATATTGGTCGAGGGCTAAGTTTGGAACCCGGTAATAAAATACAAATTGTGTGCTAAGTTACCCCGGGAATCCCTACTTGACTTCGGGGACTGTACCTGTTTGGTGTATCCGCGGGCAATGGAAATTAATAAGAGGAACTTAAAAGTTGTGTGCATTTAATAGGACATGCATATGAAAAGAGGGAAGCTTAAATGAAATATAATAAAGGGTTCATGCATCGCACATAAATTATGCATATTCTTGTTATGCATTTGATAATGCATGTTTATATGTTCCCTTGGTTGTTATATGTTGATCATTGCATGATGTTGATCTCTTTTGCATTTAATTGCCTTATTGATTAAATTTTGATCAATATTACTTATTTTGTGTTCCCTCATGCTTAATGTTTAGTTTATTTCTGCATGGATGGTTCATTGTTTTATGAATTGCTTATAACAGTATTCCTCAAAATTATTACATGGATCTTATTTATGTTCTTTTTTTTATTTGATTCATTAGGGAAACCTGTACGCAGAATTCTTCGGATTTCTGACCCTCTACTTTTATTGGTTTTTCCCAAACACAGGTGATCAGTGAAATCGACTCGCTTCTGAAGAGATACGAGGGTCACATTTGCTTCAGACTGCTTCATTTACGAACAGAGTGGTTCTACTTTTGTTTCTTTTAGTTCTTCTTATTTCCTGCAAGTTGTTATTTCACTTTTGACATTGAGTATGAGACTCTTATTGATTCATTAATAAAAGAGTTTAGTTAGTTGGTTATGGATGATAAATGTAAGTTTGTTTGTGGTGTGTAGTTATCCAACTGAAATTGGAACTCTAAGGACCCCAGGTCTCTGGGAAGTTTTCCGCAACTCTTAAAAAAAAATCACATTTTTCAAAGGTATGAGTTGGGGTCGTTACACACGAGATTGGATAGAGTTGGTTTTGGAATTTGTTTAGAACTTATTGACATATTTGATTAAATAAATGAATTTAAGTTCATGGTTTAAATTGATTCTATGTCTTAAATGGTTGATGGGTCATGAATATTAAATTTGTAATGTGCCCCAAGTCCTTGGGAGGTTTTCCGCAATTGTTTAAAAAGAAAGAAAAAAACTCAAAATTTTTCAAGGGTCAGTTTGGGTTGTTACAATATCTCTAACATCCTCCTACAACAATCAACAACCATTAAATTATTATTATTTGCTAACCATAATAGCTCTTCGTAGGTATGTTTTAGAGTCTCAATTATCTACTCATAGATCATGCCAAAAACTGATCTTAAGCCCACTCCCCAATTTAATTGCTACTTGGGATTTGAATTCAAGACTTCAGTACCAAGCTTTCCATGTTCCAGTTGCTTCCATTTGTATTCCGGTGCCAAGTGAAGGGTAGGTCTCTCACCCTATATTTGCCTCTAATCAGTTCTGTCCACTCTCTAGCCAAAAAATAATCTCCACCACCATTTTAGGAAGAAGGCCATGTTAAGGAGGTCTAGTCTTCATATGGCAATACCTCTCAGACAAGTCAAGTTCTCTTTGAGGACTAATTACATTGGTGAAGTTTCTCGAAAGATCTTGTACTCTATCCTCCCACAACTGTCGTTTTCAAAAAAAAAAAGGCAATTTGAAAGGTACTATATATAAACCATGGAAATAACCACAAAGATTTTGTGCTCGAATAGAAACATTAGTGTACAGATATTATACATACCTGCATGACCATCGCTAGAAATCATTAGTGTACAATGGTCCCATATGTCCACGTGTACAGTTCACGCATGTTAGCTTATCTTTGGTACTATAGATAATACATACTAGATGGTAGAAAGTCAAAGTTGCAGAAATCATTTACACAATCAAGCACTTCTGATGGTTTGCTCGCTACGAAACATGTTTTGGATCTCATTATTTTGAAGTAAAATTCATCCTTTTTATTGTGACATTTTGATGCATTGAGACACTGATTTTTAGATTCCTTTGGAAACATGTCTGAACATCAAAATCTCCTACTTTAAGTACATGCTCTCCAGGAAAAAAAATACTATGGAGGTACACACAAAATATTCAGTGCAATACAGAAAGCCAATGGGGCTATAGTATGGCACTTATTTTCTTTTCTTTTTCTTTTGAGAAGTATGGCACTGTATGTAGTGTAGGGACCAGAGTTACCGGAAGCGCCCCTATAGTAGGGGAAGCGCGCTTTCCCGATATGCGCTTCGGAAGCGCGAAACGTCGCGCTTCCGAAACGCATGGGGAAGCATTCCCTTTTTTGGGGAAGTGTGCTTCCCCCACGCTTCCCTCTTTTTTTCATTTATTTTTATTTGTTATTTTTTATTTTTATTTTTTATTTTTTATTTTTTATTTTTTATTTTTTATTTTTTATTTTTTATTTTTTATTTTTTTATTTTTTACTTTTTACTTTTTGTTTTTTGCTTCCCCCTCGCTTCCGGTTCGCTTCCTAGGTCGCTTCCGAGACAGTTCGTGACTCGCTTCTAAGTAGTCCCACGCTTCCCGCTTCCTAAATTTTTGAAAGTGCCTCGCTTCCCGTATCGCTTCTCGCTCCCGCTTCCTCGACTGGCAACCATGGTAGGGACTGTATGTATGCATGCAAGCATCTATGTATCCAAATTAACTCTTAAACTCTTAGCACAATTGTGGTGTAATATGTGATTAAAATTAGATATAATGGCAAATAAAGTATTCCCCCAATAAAAACAGCTATTATCATGCACCAAAAAGAATAATAACTTATATGAGGGTTTATGGAAGGTTTTCTGCAATCTTCAATAGTTAAAGATGGCTACAGAATGGAGACAGGAATTCAGCAGTGAAAGATTTTAATGTGGTTCCTCCAAAAGGAACACATGGATGTTGCTTAAAAAGTTTTAGGCATACAAAATCAGAGAGGAAATGGCAATCCTCCAGCAAAAAGCGTATAGAAAAGCAATAAAGCATATCAATACTGTGAATCCTTTAAATAAAAAGATCAAAACACTCACTAGCTTTATATTTCTTGCCTCTCCAACACTTCTTTGGTGAAGACTGGAAAGCAACTCTGAACATTCTTCAGCACTAGAATAAGACACTAAAGAAAAAAGGATAGAGAACAATTGTTCATGAGAAGTTCTGTCATAGTAACAATATTCCACCTAATTTGTAAATGTTAGATACGACATGCCTAAGAAAACAATCCAACTTCAGATTGAATCAATAAATGAAAAGCGTCACACTTTCAAATATTAACAGGATATAGGTCATGCTAAGTTCAAAATATTGTGCTCACAAAGTCATCAGGTGACTCCACAATACGAATGCATTCATCTTATACATTGAATTATATTATGTATGCATATTTATACATCATAATTCCACGTGTTGAAATAGGTAGTGCACATTGGTTGAAGCAGTAAATATTAAATGTTGTATATATAGTATTTGCACGTCTATCAAACGTGGGATATCAGCTATTCCGTCATGACTTCTATTGATATCAGAATGCTTATCATGTTTTAAACAGGAAAGAACTTTTGGTGACTAGTTTCTCTTCATGCTTACATGATAACAAAGGAAGAGTTTTAAAGCTGCTGAGTGCAGGTAAAAGTAAAAAATAAGCATTATAACATATGATCACTGGCAGATTGGGATAAAGCAAGAGTTTTAAAGCTGCCGAGTGCAGGTAAAAAAAATGAGCATTATAACATATGATCACCGGCAGATTGGGATTCTCGCTAGCCAAAGGCAAATAAAGCAAGTGTCCTGTAGTGTAACTTACAGGAAGATGACAGGGAGACTCAACATGAGATGTTGCAAACATGAGTTCTGTTTGGTGGCAGCCTTGAGGAGGAAAGAAGGTGGCTTCTAGAGAATCATTTGAAATTATCTATGTAACACAGACATGGCAGATTACCCACCATACCCATGTTGACACGCCTGGGTACAGGTACCAGTACCGGGTGCGGCACGGATATGTTGTGGGTTAGTCTGGGTCGGGTTCAACCAAGACCCAAACATAAATGTGGCATACCTTACCCCAGGTCTTCAACATTATTGCTTAATTGCCATCAATTAGGTGCCACTTTTAGATGAATACGAAAAGGATAGACTTAAAACGATGTATGAGAGCTAGACATCAGAGAAAATCGGGGAGTTGGAGAAATGAAAAGACTAGTTCCGACATTGCCAACTCCACTTTTCAGTGCATAAACAGAGGAAGAAAATCTTTAACTACCACCATAACTGTTCAAATGCCTCCCCAACAACTTTCTTCCAAACAACCACTCTATGTCATATGATGAGTATGACCCTATTAACGTGACTCGGGTTTGGGTTTGGATCAACCCATTATTGTGATGTATATTGTTACTTTGTATATTGTCTTAAATACTCATTAAATCCTTTTGTATCATATGTAATCAGGGGTATTTTGGGGATGTATTTTATTTTAGCAGTTTCAATTATAAAAGAGACCAAGAGGCACGATTTTCCCAATTCTGGGAATCGTGTGATTACAGCCCCAAAACCTTCTTGTCTTCTTTCTCTTTGCAGGTCTCTCAGGAACCTAATCTATCATGGTATCAAAGTTATGATCCGGATCAAAGCTGGTAAGTCTCTGTGACCATCAAGATCTGCTTTTCTCTCCAGGTTCTCATCCTCCTCTTCTTATCTTTTCCTTTTCTCAAGGTTTCTCAAATCTGTGCTTTCTTTTTCAAATCTGTTTCTCTCCTAAATATTCATTTTTATCTTCTCGTCATCTTTTCTTCTTGAAGTTTCCCAAATCTGCATTCTTCCCAAAAACTGGTATCTTATATCTATGGAAGCTATGGTTTTCTTCGTTCTCCACTGGATCATTCTCTCTTTATCTACAAAGGTAACAGTTTTGTCACTTTATTTCCGAAAGTTGTAATAAACATATTAAAGAGGTGAAGGAGTTTTTGAATAAACAGTTTAAGATGAAGGACCTTGGATTGTTGAAGTATTTCCTTGGAGTCGAGGTTGACCGAAAGGATGATTCCCTTATTCTTACACAGCATAAATACACTATGGATCTCCTTAATAAGACAGGGATGAAGGAATGTAAGCCCACTCCGGTTCCTATCCACCAAAGATTGAGTGCTGATGAGGGAGAACTATACTGCGATCCGACCAAATATAGGAGTGTTGTCGGCATGCTGCAATATCTCACATTTACTCGTCCGGACATTGTGTTTGTTGTTAATCAAGTGTCTCAGTTCATGCACCAGCCTAGAGTGCCACACATGGAGGCTATGAAGAAAATTTTAAGATATTTAAAAGGGACTGCAGAAGATGGTTTGATTTATAGAAAAAGAGCCACAACCGAGAATTTAATAATGGTTATGGCATATTCCAATGCCGACTGGGCTAGTGATCCCGATGAAAGGCGATCCATGTCTAGGTACTGTGTTTTATTGGGAGAAATCTTGTCTCTTGGAGTAGTCAGAAGCAAAAAGTTGTGGCGAGATCCAATACAGAAGCAGAGTATCGTTTTCATGGCTTTTGTTACTGCTTAATTTAATTAACTTGGATCAGACACTTGTTATATGATTTGGGGGAAATTGTACCTAAATCCCTACTTCTATGTGACAATGAAGGGGCTATCAATATCTCGTTCAATCCCATTCATCATGGAAAAACAAAGCATATTGAAATTGATCAGCACTTCATCAAACAAAAAATTGAAGATGACGAGATAGAGACCAGATATGTGCAGACTGAAGAACAGGTAAATGATTTGTTTACCAAGGGCCTCACGAAGCGAAGACTTTGGTATTTGAGAAGCAAGTTGTCTATGGTTTGGATTTGGGTTTGGGTTTGGATTTGGGTTTAACCACATTCAACTTGAGGGAGGCTATTAACGTGACTCGGGTTTGGGTTTGGATCGACCCATTATTGTGATGTATATTGTTATTTAGTATATTGTCTTAAATACCCCTCATTAAATCCTTTTGTATCATATGTAATCAGGGGTATTTTTTAGATGTATTTTATTTTAGCAGTTTCAATTATAAAAGAGACCAAGAGGCACCATTTTCCCAACTCTGGGAATCGTGTGATTACAGCCCCAAAACCTTCTTGTCCTCTTTCTCTTTACAGGCCTCTCATCCAAAAATCCACAACTCTTGCTTCAACTTCCAGCTTCCAAAGAGAACCCAATGTTAGTTGAATATCATGGATAGGGGTGGACATCAGGTACCCAGACCGAAATGAGTCGGGCCTGGGCTGCACATTGCAGACGCGTCCTGACTACAAATCAGGCACCTCCTAGGCCCATGCCAAATACATGGTTGAATGGGCCCAACCCTACCTCGCCTGACAAGAACCTGGTAACCCAAGCCCGATAATAATCACGTCGGGCTTATGACGGACCCTATTCAGGCTGGTCGGCCCTGCGTGATGTCCAACCCTACAAACAACAACAACTACGCCTTCATCCCAAAACAATTGGGGTCGGCGATATGAACCAAAAAAGAAAATCATTCTGGGTCTTCCACATGAATCCTTCTCCTCCAATCATTTCTATCCAATGTCATGTCCTCGGTGAGGTTCAAAGCATTCATTTCCTTTCCTATCATCTCTATTCAAGTCTTCTTAGGCCTACCCCGACCTCTTTTAACTAATATATTTTCTCATTTCTCCATCCTTCTAACTGGAGCATCATTAGGCCTTCGCCGAATATGTCCACCCATCGTAAACGATTCACTCTCATCTTATTTTCAATGGATGCAACGCCTACCTTCTTACGTATCTCCTCATTTCGAATCTTATCTTTTATTGTATTTCCACGCATCCATCTAAGCATACGCATCTCAGCTACACTCATTTTTTGAATATGATGTCTCTTGGCAACCCAACATTCTGTACCATATAGTAAAGCGGGCCTAATTGTTGTCCTATAAAACTTTTCCTTCAATCGCAATGGCATTCTACGATCGCACAACACGCCAATTGCACTTTTCATTTCATCCACCCAACCTTTATCCTATGATTTACATCTCCATCAATTTCTCCATACTTTTGAATGATAGATCTCAAATATTTGAAACAGTCATCCACCGGTATTTTTTGCTCACCAAGCTTCACTATACTCCCATCACTACTTCGTTGCTTACTAAACCGACATTCCATATATTTTGTCTTACTCTTACTCAACTTAAAACCTCTTGCTTCCAATGTTTGTCTCCATAATTCTAACTTAGCATTAACCCCAGCTCTAGACTCATCAATCAAAACAATATCATCAGCAAACAACATACACCACGACACATTTTCTTGAATTGATCTCGTAAGTTCATCCATCACTATAGCAAATAGAAAAGGGCTTAATGCAGACCCTTGATGTAACCCAGCCGTTATAGGAAAATTGGTTGTCACCCCTCCACAAGTGTGGGCATTGGTTACTATTCCTTCGTATATATCTTTACTTATACTAATGTACTTGAGAGAAACGCCTTTCTTTATCATTGTCCACCAGAGAATATCCCTAGGTACTCTATTGTATGCCTTCTCCAAATCAATAAAAACCATATGCAAATCTTTGTTCCTCTCTCTATATCTCTCAATAAGTTGTCTAAGAAGATGTATAGCTTCCATAATTGATCTTCCAGGCATAAAACTAAATTGATTCTCTGATATCATGACAACATTCCTCAACCTATACTCAATCACCCTCTCCCAAAGTTTCATAGTATGACTCATGAGTTGTATACCACAATAGTTTGTGCAATCTTGTATATCACCCTTATTCTTATATAGAGGCACCAAAGTACTCTGCCTTCACTCATTAGGCATCTTATTTGTCCGCATGATGTCCAACCCTAATCATGGATATTACTTGAGGAACTGAGTGACCCATACCATACATAAGACTCATCAAACAAAACCAGGCAGATGTGCTACTAAAAGAGAGTGAGGGAACTTGAAGGATGGTTCCTGAATAAGCATGCATATCCTGGAGACTTTTTTGTACCAATCGTTAACATACTCAGATTGGAAGAAGTATGTTGGAGCTCTATTGAGTTTGGACAATAAGCCATAATGCCAATTACTTGCCTAGGCAATCACAATGAAATTGCCTGAAAGAACTTGAGAGTGTACCATAGTTATATTTGTCATTATACTGTTGAGAGGTATTTTTGTCTTTTTTACACCCTCTTGTACATAATGGTCTTTCCTTGTTTTCTACAAGGACATTACTGCCTAGAATAGACTTGCAAATGCAAGCAATGTAGTGTTCAAATAGAATGCAAAGGGCATGGCATTCAGCTGTAAGATTTCATATTGCTCATAAGTCATAACCCCCTCTCTGTCTTTGACTCTTCATTCTCCCAAGTCCATCTTTCATTCATCTTCCTACAAAATCTACCACAATGTAGCTATAAGGTTATTAAGAAGAACAAAATAGAAAACCAAGTGAAGGGGCTTTAACATGAAAGTAGATATGCACTCAATAGTGCCTCCTTGGAAAGAGGACAAGAACAGCAGTAAATAGGACAGCTTCCACGGGATCATGAATTACAGATACAGGATTGTCATAATGGGAGGACATAAATGTTAAAATGTACTCATCAATTATTGTAATTAGATATATTTTATATATATAAAAGATGATACATATACATATATGGTATATATGTATATGTATCATCCTAATTATATATATAATATATATTTTTCTATATTAGTCGTAGGGGTACTTTAGTCATTTTATGCATATTCCATTTTGGAATATGATTGTATTTTCTCTTTTTATTTTTCCTTTTTTATTTTTTCTAAAATTATTTTTTGTGGTTTGCGCCACATAGGGGGCTCCCAAAGGAGTCGTTGGGAGCCCCCAACGGTCGCCACATTGGAGGACTCCCCAAAGAGTCGTTGGGGAGCCCCCAACGGTCACAAATGTGATTGTTGGGGGCTCCCAACGACTCCTTTGGGAGCCCCCTATGTGGCTCCTCAAAGGCTTATAAATAGGGGTTTTCCCCTTTGTATTTCTTACCTCTTAAAGGAGCTTTTGCTCCATTGTAATGGGTGTTACACCCTTCTTCTCTTCAATAATATTAACTTATGTCTTATAGGCATTTTTTCCCATTTTGTGGATTTATTTGTTAGCACATTATGTGCTTGTGTTTTCCCCTTTAATGGGTATATCCGCACTTCATGTGCATGTGTATTAGTTCATTATTGAACCTAATGTATTCAAAGCCGTTTCTTTACATGGTATCAGAGCAAGGTTGGGATCGAGTTGCTTTTTGTTGCATTGAGAAGCGTGCTATTCAAGAAAGTTTAAAGAAAAATGGTGAAGTCCTCATCTCGCTCTTTTGTTTCTTAAAATTATTTGGTATGCATTGTATTTCTTTAAGTATTGTGCATTATGTTTTTGGGTTCTTAACATTTCATTGAACTTTCTTAAAGATATGTTTTGCATATGTGATCTCTTTGTCATTATGATTTTGGGTTCTTAACATTTCATTGAACCTTTTTTCGTATATTATTCTTTTTCGTATGTCTTTTCTTGAAAGTCTTTTATTGATAAATTCTAAAACCGATGAACTTGTTTTTCGAATAATTAAATATGTGATTGCTCAAAACATGGTCTAATGGGTCGATAATTTTTGAATTTTTTGGATATGACCATTGGAATTTTTGAATTTATACCTAATTTTGGTTGTAAGAATACCGTTTATATGAAAAATAAGTCTTTTAAGAAAATTATGTTAAAAGAAAAATATTTGTGAGATATGTAGCTTTGCTCACATACTCTCATCATAATTGTGGGTTCTTATTAAAGGTATGTGTTTATTCTCTAAAAATGTCCTATATGAGGCTTTTCATAATATCGTGATTGACATATATTAACTATGAAAAAATCCTTATTAATGTTTTATTTTCTTACCTAATGGGTTCTTTTCATATGAGCAATATTTGATTAAGAAGGCATTTTATATTAAGTTTTAAAATGATCTCATGAAATATGGTTATTTACTTTACATTCTTCAATTCAATTTCAAGAATGTGTTTTATTATAAAATTTATGGTCTTCATCAATGTTGTTGCATACTTATTACATTAGAAGCTGGTTATAATCTATTAAGTCATATGTTTTTAATAATATTATGAATTTTTGTTTATAGATTTATGCCATAACGCAATCCTATTATTCCTTTTTTATTGGAATTTTCTCCACTTTAATGAAGTTTTCCATCTTCCTTTCATATGTACCCTCTTTTGGGGATTTGTTTTTGTTGGATCTCTCTTTGAGAGGCCTTTTTATCCTTGTGAATCTTCTTATAAGTATATGCTCTTTGAGAAGATTTCATGATTGTTATAAGCTTCTTCTTAAAATAACAATATTGGTTTTTATGAGACTTTTTAAATATCACCATCTTTATGAATGCTTGAGAGCTTTCTCTCTCTCTTTTCAATAAGAGTTGTTTATATTGCCTTCTTTAGAGCTTGTGTTTGTTTTTGTCCCTTAGTGGACTTGTAAGATTGTTTCTTTTATCATTGTAAGTGCTTCCGCAATATCTTGGTACATGTTGTCCTAAATTTACACATTTAAGATTATTGCAATTTTACATCTTGGTATGCATATAATTGCAAATTATAAAGGCTTGATTTGTTTCTTGGATTATTCCAAATCTTTTCTCACACATGACATTGCTTAAATATTTCATGTTGTGTTTATTAAGTCTTTTGATAATGACTTCTTTTTAAGGAATTAATCATGATTGAACATAATTTCGTGTTTATGCAAACTTATTGTTATAAGGCATATTGTTGTGATTAATTATGTTGGACCTTTGAATTGTTCCTCTTTGTAAAATCACATATTTGGAAAATAATTTCCCTAAGTGTTCATTGCCTTTTTATGGCATTTATTTTTATCCATCACAAGTTATATGATGCATCAATCCTTTTTGTACGGCCTTATTGTTATATTAGAGATGGTTGTTGAGGTGAGTTATGGGCACCTTGTGTTATGTCATTTTAGATTGTCCACTTACCATATTAAAGATGGTTGTTGAGGTGAGTTATGGGCACCTTGGGACTCTAAAAATATAATCTCTAATTATGAGTGTGTCACTCGTTTCCTCTTTTTTGGCCATTGATCTTATGGATGCTCTTACTTATATATAAATGTGATGGATATATGGTGTTTAAAATCTTAAATGTTTTAAGGTATATTAAAATCAAGATTTTTGGGATTATTGCCCAATCTTTTATTGTTTATGAATCTTATGAGTGCATTTGCACATTTGTGATTTCGTGCTTTTTGTGCACAAGTGTTCCAAGTGTTCTTGGTGTGCGTATGTTCACACATTTATTCTCACGAATATTGTTCTATTGGTTATATTCAAGGTTTTATTTATATGTTTATCATTACAAGTTTTATTGCCTCAAAAGTCTTCTCATTTTATAACTCTTATCTAAGTGTCATCATATGTAGACAAGAATTTTATTACACCTTTGTGTGTTGGTAGCCCTTTGTTGGCTTTGTTCTCTTGGTCTAGTAGCTAAACACACTTGTCTTGAGTGTTATTATATGTAGACAATGCACGTTGATTCACACCATGGTGTGTGATCTTTAGTCCATGTTGGCATTTGTGTCCTTGTTCTAGTCGCTGAGATGTATGCCCATGGTTGGCTTCTTTCACTCATTTCAAGTGTCATTTTACGTAGGCAAGAGATGTATTGTGTTTTAACCCATGGTTGGCTTGATACTCTTGTTCTAGTAGTTGAACATACTTGTTTTTTAGTGTATTTTTACATTGACAAGAGATGTTTTTGGTCCATGTTGGTGTGTATTCTCTTGTTCTTGTCATTAATACACTCATTTCAAGTATTATTACATGTAGACAAGAGGTGTTTGTACACACTTTTATGTGTGTCTTTTGGCCTTTAATGGCATTATGATTATATTCTTGTTCTAGTAGCTTATACACTTGATTTGTGAGTTTTGGAGGACTAATGAGGTAATTGCTTGTAGTGAATGAATTATTGTTGAAATTTGTGAAATTGCATTCATATTTTGTCTTTTAAAGATACAAGTGAATCATATCATTAATATGCATATTTTAAAATCAAATTGATTTGTTGGTCACCTCTTATATTTGATATGCAAAATGAGTTTTTTATAATTGCAATCATTTAAGTAAGATGTTCCTACATGTGTAAGGTTCTCTACTCAAATAACACTCATTATTTTGCCTCTTAAGTGGACTTAAAACCTTTTGAACTCTTGTGTTTTATACACCTTTTTTTATGCTCTTGAGCATTTTCCTCTTGAAATCATCTTCCAAAGAATTGCTAAAATCAATAACACTTGTCTTTCTATCTTACAGGCTCAAGTAATATTACTTGACTAAAGTATGATTGGATTTGTTGGTCACCTCTTATATTTGATATGCAAGAAATTGATTTGTTGGTCACCTGTTATATTTGATATGCAAAATGAGTTTTTTATAATTGCAATCATTTAAGTAAGATGTTCCTACATGTGTAAGGTTCTCTACTCAAATAACACTCATTATTTTGCCTCTTAAGTGGACTTAAAACCTTTTGAACTCTTGTGTTTTATACACCTTTTTTTATGCTCTTGAGCATTTTCCTCTTGAAATCATCTTCCAAAGAATTGCTAAAATCAATAACACTTGTCTTTCTATCTTATAGGCTCAAGTAATATTACTTGACTAAAGTATGATTGGAGCATGTTCATTAATGACTCTTTTAAGTATTGATTCATTTCATAATATTATATGCATATGTTCATCATGGCCTTTTAGGCCCTCATTCAATAAAGTTTATGTAACTTATGCCTTTTCGTAGGCTTCTTGTGGTGTCTCTTAGCGGACCATTGTGTTATTCCCCATTATGGGGTTGTGTTTGTCCAATGTTGGACCTTATGAATGTATTATGCATTCTTGTAATTCATTTCCGCTCTCTCTTTATCATGATATATGCTTTTGAAATATTGGTCTTCTAAATTTTCTTTTCATGCTAAAGTGATTATCCTATCATGTGCCTCAAATTACTATGCATAAGTCATATTTTTGCACCATTGTTTTCTGGGTGAGTCATCTGATATGGTTTTCATTAATTCATCTTGTTAGGAATGCTTCATTTGAGTAAAGTGCAAAGATATTTTTTACTTGTTTTTTGTTGTTATTCCACAAGATCTTGGAGATGGGATAAAAAGAAGTAACTTGGATAGATCTGGAAATGTGTTCACCGTTAAAAGACAATTGGAGGAAGGCATTTGCAAATTTTAATGGCATCCTTACCGAAGCCTCTTAGAGTCTTGCCTCTTGGAGTCTTGCGACCTTTTTCAATCTTTTTGTTTCCCCACGCAAAGTTTGAGGGGGGGGTGTTAAAATGTACTCATCAATTATTGTAATTAAATATATTTTATATATATATATATAAAAGATGATACATATACATATATGGTATATATGTATATGTATCATCCTAATTATATATATAATATATATTTTTCTATATTAGCCGTAGGGGTAGTTTAGTCATTTTACGCATATTCCATTTTAGAATATGATTGTATTTTCTCTTTTTATTTTTCCTTTTTTATTTTTTCTAAAATTATTTTTTGTGGTTTGCGTCACATTGGAGGACTCCCCAAAGAGTCGTTGGGGAGCCCCCAACGGTCACAAAACCGTTGGGGGCTCCCAACGACTCCTTTGGGAGCCCCCTATGTGGCTCCTCAAAGGCTTATAAATAGGGGGTTTTCCCCTTTGTATTTCTTACCTCTTAAAGGAGCTTTTGCTCCATTGTAATGGGTGTTACACTCTTCTTCTCTTCAATAATATTAACTTATGCCTTATAGGCATTTTTGCCCATTTCGTGGGTTTATGTGTTAGCACATTATGTGCTTGTGTTTTCCCCTTTAGTGGGTATATCCGCACTTCATGTGCATGTGTATTGGTTCATTATTGAACCTAATGTATTCAAAGCCGTTTCTTTACAATAAATTCACATTTACTATTACATAAATGACACTAAGAAAGCCAGCTAAGAAAGAAATGCAACCATCTTTCTTTGTTTCAACAATCATGATATTAAACAATAATAGAAAAGGAAACTTCTAGATAATAAGAAAATACATTATTAGTATAGCATTATATCAAATATTTTCTAATGTGTACTTACAATGATATCTTGGGCGCTATGTAACAGGATCTTTTCTAAAAGGACAATGCACCCATGTCGCACCCACATCCGTGGACGTGCGTGCGACACTTGGGCATGGCTTCTGCAGTGTCAGTGCCGTCAACCACACCGGGGTCTGTTTCTATCCAAAACTGAACTCAGTTAACCCTAACCAAGTACAGTTTTATCTAATAGTATATACATAAATATGTACACACACGCACATTATATATATATATGCACCCTTTCACCCAAAATTTTTGAAACTGTCGTGTCGCACCCACACTTATGTGACACAGCTTGGAGGTTACAGTGATGGAAGCATGGAAGGGTGGAAATATCAAAGTGACCCAACTAGATGAGGTATGCATCTAAATTGAACACCCATACCTATGTAGTATGTTGAAATATCTTGGTACACGTACAACATACACGGCATTTAGCTTCATAATGGTACAATAAAAGGACAAAGAAGCAAAGGAACAGAAAAAGATAACAAAAAGAATCAGAATTTGATAATGAATCAAAAATCACTAAAAAGTCAACAAAAATGGCATCTAAAACTTCATCATGTAAATTAAGGTAAAACAAGAGAAAGATCTGACTATAAAAAATCCTTACACTGTTCTGGTTTAACTGCATCCACTTCAGCCCCTTTGTGCTCGACAGAGTTCCTGCTGTCAATGATGTCCAAAGAACCAAATTTCTGCTCAAGAGGATCTCTGTCAGATAATGGAACAGGAAAATTTCTCGTCTTCTCAATCTTAGTAACTTCAGTTTCACCATCCCAAATTTCAGCATCACCCTCATCAGGGTTATCAGGGTTAGAAGATTCCAAGTTTGGAAAGGTAGTAGCTGACAACGAATTTAAATTAGAACAGTCAGATCGATCAGATACTGGAGTTGTTGTTTCAGTAACATCAACTATGGACACCATTTCCTTATCACTTTTCAACTCTTCTTTACTGGTCTTAGTAAACTTCTCTCCTTCAATGAGAATATCCTTGTAACCTGACGCTTGCAGCTCAGACTCCGTGACAGGAGTTGGATGATGTAATGGTTCAGGCGAACTCTCGACGAAACCGTCTGGCAAAGAGTCCACTTCTGGAAGTTGGTTTTTCAGTGAACCATCCATTGAGTCAACACATTTGCATCAATGACTTCCCGTTTCAAGTCGATTATGCTACAAATAATCTGTCAAACAAAAAATAAGATCCTCTATGAACCTTCCAAGCATGAATTTGATGGTCAGAAGAAAAACAATGGCATGAAAATTTAGTTTCTACTCATTCATTTTTATTAGAAAAACAAGCTGAAACCATAGTTTCATCAGTGCCATCCTCTATTTGTCAACAAAATCTTTTGGAGTCAGCAAAACAACACAAGTAATGCTGATTATGAAAAGTAAATTCATGGATAGACCTTGTGATTGGACAAAAAGAGGGAAGAGGAAAAAAAATGGAGCTGATTTGGTGATACATTCTCTATGTAGTCAAAAGCGTTATAGGCGGTGCTTAGTTGGTAGACCCCTAGAAATACTAGTCAAGTGTTGAGGAATGTAATATTCATATCACAAATGTTTATGCTACCCTCTTTTGTCTTTGTACATATGTTTATTATAGAGGGGTACATTTGTAACTTAGCTATAGGGATTATAGTCAATAACTTTTGTCTTCTAGTGTAACCCTAAGGGGTCGCCCCATAAGTGTTGTATTCTCTAATTCTTTTAGTACTAATGAAGTTTCTAAGCCTTCTCTATCTTCTTCTTGTTCCTTTCTTATGCTTTATTGGTGCCAATGCTTGAATATGGTATCCGAGCCATACCAAACTCAAATAAGAGATTGAAGGAGGGTTCTCATCGCGAAGGAGACTTCATTCTGCATCGACCAGATTTCTCCCTCGGATTGTGTGCTGCTGACATCATCAGACCTTCAGTCATCTGGCTGGGTTGGTAGAATCTGACTGTTTTGTGTTGAGGATTCAATAGTTATTGATTTTAGAAGATTATCAAATCAAGAATTGTTGGATTAGGTGGAATATTGAATTTTCTACATATTTTCCAATATTTTCTGGATTGGGTATGGTTTTCTGTCCAGATTTCTGAGCATATCGACAGTTTTTTAGTGCTCTATTTTACTGCATTTGGGTCATTTTTGGTAGAGAATCACATTGAGAGTGATTTTGGGTGATATACACTTGGTATTTGGGAATTTTGTGTGTATGGGACGGTAATCATGTTTTTGTGATTTTGGATGTGCTGGTCAGTATCAGCAGGGTGTGCTACTGTGCTGTTATTGGCAGAACTGAGTATAGAAGGGTTATATTGGCTTACTGTGAGTGCTGTTGTGATTTGAGTGGGTCGGCTTTTTAGTCCTTTGGATATCTATTTTGCTGTTGTGCTTTTGCCTTTGGATGTCCTGAGCTGCATTAGTTGTGGTCAGCATACTTTGCATTGGTTTGTGTGCTGTAGATATTTCCTGTGCAGGCCTACTGAATTTTTTTAGTTTGAAAATAAGATGAGAGAGAATCGTTTACGGTGGTTTGGACATATTCGGTGAAGGCCTAATGATGCTCCAGTTAGAAGGATGGAGAAATGGGAAAATATATTAGTTAAAAGAGGTCGGGGTAGGCCTAGGAAGACATGGATGGAGGTGATAGGAAAGGATATGAATGCTTTGAACCTCACCGAGGATATGGCATTGGATAGAAACGATTGGAGGAGAAGGATTCATGTGGAAGACCCAGAATGATTTTCTTTTTGGTTCATATCGCCGACCCCAATTGTTTTGGGATGAAGGCGTAGTTGTTGTTGTTGTTGTTGTTGTTGTTGGAGGTTGTGATGAGTATAGAGAAGGGAGCCTCAATTCAGCTTATACCCATGAAACTTGAAGGGACCAATTATGCCTATTGGTTAGATTTGATGGAGGCAGTGATTGATGGAAAGGGTTTAGGAGAATATCTACTCTGGATTATAAGCATGGTTGTCAATTGAGGAAGCGGGAGCAGGAAGCGAGGCACTTTCAAAATTTTAGAAAGCGAAAAGCGTGGGACCACTTAGGAGCGAATCGGGAATCGTCTCAGAAGCAACCTAGGAAGCGAGGGAGAAGCAAAAAAAATAAATAAAATAAATAAAAAATACAAAAAAATGAAAAAATGGGGGAAGTGTGATGGGAAGCGCGTTTCCCATAAAAGGGAAGTGTGTTTCCCATTAAAGGAAAGTGTGCTTCCCATAAAAGGGAAGCGCGCTTCTTCGCGCGTTTCAGAAGCGCAACGTTTCACGCTTTGGGGAAGCGTGTTTCCCCACTTACCTAGGTGCTTCCGGTAACTCTGATTATGAGTCAGCGATGAAGGAATGAAAAATGAATAATGCAAGGGTGAAGTCCTGGATTCTTGGCTCGGTAGAGCAAAGGATTGCTATGAACATTTCCAAGTTTCAAGAAGCCAAGATGCATGGGGCTATTTGAAACAAGTGTACATGCAAGAGAACTGGGCAAGGCAATACCAGTTAATACAAGACTTAAGGCCTTTTAAGCAGGAAAATAAATCTATTCAAGACTTCTATTTTGAGATGCAACAACTGTATGACTCACCTGCATCAATGGAAAGCAACAAGAAGTGCAACAAATGCAATGATTGTAAAACCTATATGGGCACAAAAAGTCAAGTTAAGGAGATTGTAAAGGTGATAGAGTTTCTTATGGAGCTGTAATGGGTTTTTTTTTGCCATGCTCTTTAGCAGCGGTCAGCGACAACCGCTAAATAGCATTTTTTCTGCCACATCGATGCACAGCGCATGTCCAACCTTTCGTTTGACAAAAGGGTGTTCGACAATACACCCTTTGTGTGTATGTGTGTGTATATATATATGGGGTAATGTTTGCTATCCTCGTGAGTAAGGAACCCTCTAGTGAAAATTTATAATATTTTTACCTTTGGATCATGTTTCTTTGATGTATATGTCACATTTTATAAGGGTTCAAAATCAATGGCCTACAATGTATCAAATTTTTAAACATAAAAAAAACACATTTCTACATTGAAAAACTATGATCCAAGGGTTGATTCCTCTCTCTCTCTCTCTCTCTCTCTCTCTCTCTCTCTCTCTCTCTCTCTCTCTCTCTCTCTCTCTCTCTCTCTCTCTCTCTCTCTCTCTCTATATATATATATATATATATATATATATATATATATATATATGTGTGTGTGTATCACTTTTAGTGTTTGACAGAAAAAATCATTAGAAACAAATTAACATGCACATATATATAAAACATTAAAATTAGCACCCCTCCTTTCGTATTTTTAAAAAATATAATAATAAAAGATGATTAAATTGCCCTTTCGCCTAGGAAAGGGCTGAGTTGTCAGTCGAGGAAGCGGAGCGAGAAGTGATTCAGGAAGCGAAAGCGGGAAGTGAGGCACTTCTAAAATTTTAAGAAGCGGAAAGCGCGGGACGACTTAGAAGCGAATCGGAAATCGTCTCAGAAGCAAGAAGGGAAGCGAAGAGGGAAGTGACCTAGGATTCGAGTGGGAAGCGAGTAGGAAATGAGTTTTCCCGATATTGGGCAAAAAAAATGTTAAAGGCTCCAAGCCCCCCAAAAAATGAAAATTTACTTCCTGATATTGGGAAGCGAAGCGTTTCCAGTAACCCTAAGCGAGGGCAGCTTAGTTACTGACTAGGCATCCTAGTGGATGCTCAGTCAACAAAGTTGGTATTCTTTAAGGTGCCCACCTATGAATTGCAAAGCCTAGGCGTTTTACTTACCCCTAGGCTGACTACAGATTAGTCAGCACCTAGTCGGTGCTTTTTACTGCATATTCTTTATATCAGTTAAACAATCAGCCGACAATGAAGCATTTGCAGAAAAGTATCTCTATCATACCCATATTCGGACAGGCGCTAAGGGGCACGCTTGAAGAGAGAGAAACTATCTCTTTGTATCAATGAACATTCAATAGAGGCCCATAGCTTTACCGTACTCCCTCATTCCAAAGTAAATGCTGAATCAACAGACAATCAACCAAGAAAAAACCATACAAGCATTTAGGTTAAACACAAACTCCATCCAATATCAACTCAACGAGAAAACCAATTTCACACCCGATCATCACCACCATCATCATAATAACAATAAGAATACTAATAATATCAGAATCAAACAATCACACCGAAAAGAAATCCGGACTCTGGATTCCGCAACGCCAAAGATGAAACACCAAATTCGCTCAATCGAATCACACTCAAGCAAGTGATAATTGATATAGAGAAGATTACATGAACGTTTACAGATATCATTACGGGTGGATTATGTTCCCATGACGAAACTGTATTCCGAACTATTGGAATGATATAAATCGAAACCCTCAAAAATCAAACAATAATGGATGCACGCACACGCGGAATCACGACGGAAATGACAAAAATAAAGAGAAAAAAAAATGCATACTTTATAGGAGAAGGGAGGAACTAAAGACTAGTCCTCAATGGAACGCCATCGAACCAGAATGAAAACCGAGAGACGGATTCGGGATGAGAGAAGAACCACAGCGTATGGGCAAAGTTGAGAGAAGGCGCACTTGGCACAGCGGCGAATCTAGGCAGACTAAGAAGTCCCCTTCCGGGGCACGTGCGGGAGTGGGGAAATATGTGAAAATGCTGTATTGAATATGCAAAACGGAATCTTCTCACACACTTGCAAACAGGGGGAAATTTTTCATATGAAAAGCATTCATGTCTTTGGGACAAATCACATCGGGTTAGGTACCATGCAGGGGTGATAACGGATGGGGTCCATCCTACCCGACCTCTGACGTCCCGAACCAATTATACCCAGCCCGACCCAATCTTAGTAGACTCAGGTCTAAAATGTAGACCCGCAATGAAAGCAGGTCGGTTTTTGGGTTTTGTAAATGAAGACTTGAACCAGTTTGGGTTCGGCCCGTGTTTTATACCCGACCCAAAGGATCTCACGTAACGTAAAACTGAACCAACTTTAACTCTACCTGATTATGTGCCCGGACTCATTTTATTCTTGAACTAACCCGAACCCGAGCCACTTTGTACCCGAATCGACCTGAACCCGAGTATGTTTTATACATGAACGTCGCGACCTCAATTGAACACATTGAAACCCCGCCCACTATTAGAACCTGAACCTGGTTTTTAATATGATATGTAATTGATGTCTTTATTTCAACTTTAAATGATAAGTTGGTATCGAGATATTCTTTTTATATTTAGATTATGGCATTATTTATAATAGTTAATAAACTTCCCATTGTAAGCATATAACCTTCTAAATGAATAGCTGATTCCATTAATTTTGCATATTTTTCAATTGAAGGGTAATTTGGTCTAAAATACCAAGCAGATGAAGACCCGAGCTAAAACCTGAACTGATGATACTTGAACATGTTAACCTATATAGGTCTATATGTTTCGGCTATACCTAGACCCAAACTCGGACTCAAATCAATATGGGTTAGGTATAGGTCTAGTTCTTAGACGGGCTAAAAAATGAATCTATTGAAGACTCAACCCGATACATACCTGAATCCATTAACCTATATAGATCCAGAATTTTCATCTGTACCCAAACCTGATTGAGAATGGGCTGGGTTTTGGTATATCTTTTACACCCAATCCAGAATCAAGTCTGATAAGACCTGGCCGAGCACTACTAGTTTAACCCAAGTTTGTTGTTTATTATAAATTTTGTCTTTTTTGAAAATATTGTGGTACATTGCTTTATAAACTGCTAGTCTTTCCCCCTCTATTGAGTAGAAATAAGGCTTCATAAGAACTTTAGAAGTTTTTATTTTGAAAAATGATTGTACTGTACGAGAAAATGACACATTTTTATAAATGCTATATAATTTCTGAAATTTGCAAATGCTTGACTTTTTTTAGAACCTTTTTACCTTTCAAGCGAGCGAACCTCTTGAGGTTGTCTCGATCTTGCAACCTCTCACTAAAAAAGTACATTTGCACGATGATTTTACATACCTCACAAAGTTCGCGTAACCAAATTTGTGAATCTCTCGTGATTGAAATCTGAGTACCTTCATAAATACCATACAAAATTCGCATATATCTACGACATTTGTGAGCTTCCATGCAAATCTTCTTTAAGTAATTGATCCTCAAGGAGGATCGTAAATGTGTGGTGATATTCACATATTAATATTTATGAATGTCATTGACCTTCGCACTACAGTTGATCTTCGCAAATAAGGTACTATCTTTGCATATATTGTATGTCATTCGCAAGCTGCCGTGTGAATCTCTTTTAAGTAAATGATCCTCAAGAAGGTTCGCAAATATGTGGCGACATTCACATAGAATTTTTGTGAATGTTCATGACCTTTGCATTTTGTTGTTGTAAATCTGTTGTATATGCAAAAGTTGACTCATTTGCGAAGTTATCGAATATTCATAAATTTAAGTTATGCCTTTCCTATAAAATTTCCTAGTTTTTCTGAATGCAACAATCATCAATATAAAAGTGATGGCTCACATTCTAGAGTTATGTTTGCATAAACTAGGGTTTTTTGGGGTCCTCCAACATTCTTCTCTCAAAAACAAAAATTCAACGATTTTTCTAGCAACTACTTTTGGCTATTTATCGAGGGTGGCACTGCATCGATGACACTTTTCCAGTGACCTTATTAGAATCATCAATGATGAGTTTTTCGGTAAGTATATCTTTAAGGACTGAATCAGTTATTTTTTTAAAACATCGATATGAATATGCAGATAAGTGGAATATTGGCATGAGTCAACTATTTTGTGAAAGAATTGCATAGTTTTTAAATTATCTTTGAATGTTCAATAGCGTATTGTTTTTTTTCTTTTATTTAAATCATTTATCAGTGAATGTTTGTTGCTTTGTTTTCTTGACAATTGGTATGTCTCTATCTTCGAATTTGATTGTTTATTTGTTGTGCATCTTGTATTATAAACACGAGTGATTGATATTTTTTTGGAAAGAATGAACCAGACTGGTATGTTATATGAATAGAAAACTAGCGCCAATTAGAGATTTATTATTATATGGTCTAAAATGAGTTTTGGCCTAGGTTTTCGCTTGTACACACCTAAAACATATGTGCAATTATAATAAAAATCCTATAATTAAATTCATTGTACACAAGTCACCTGAAAAATTTTGTCCATGCATATCCGAATTTGAAACTCTTGTTTGCATAGATGTCATGGTTTAGAAAATAAATCAGTTGGACATCAATGGGTTCCAGGGCTGAATTAGATAGACGCACACCTTGTTAGAGCATTGTATACAAGCCTAATGGGGTTATATGGTTGTGTCTTTAATTTTGAATATGCTTGTGTATAAAATTTGTATACAATTTTAAAACAAATTGTATGTTTATTAATATGCTTGTGTGATAACATGATATGCAACATGATGATATGACATGCAGTATGAGGTTATGACATACAATATGATGTGATTATATACATCTTGATGAGATATATTGTGGTTATGTGCTATGAGACATGAAATGCATGTTTATATATGTTAGCTCATGAATGAGAATACGGTTCAAAGAATCGATTTAGTACTATGAGAATATAAATTTGATATGTTGCATATGCTTATAATTGATGTGTAGTAAAACATGGAAATACATACATGCACATGTTGATGAATGAATTTTTGGTTTAGAGAACCAATGTGATGCCATGAGTGAACAAATATATGTATATGTGACATGTGATTTTAATCTCAAATAAGAGTATGTCATATGTTGTATTCATGCACAAGATTATAAAAATTATATGTATAAATGCTCATAAGTACATGTTGAGCAACGATTAAAAAAGGAAACCAATAACATACTGAATGGAATGAGTTACCTACGTGAATAAGTTGCATTGACCTTTGACCTTAATAAAGATAACCCTAATTTGGTGGATTATGGATATACCTTGCAATGGTATATGTTATCATAAATCTATGAACACCCCAAATTTTTCCAAAAATCTAAAAATTCCTTTTTTGCCCCTGACCTCCAACTTTTGAATAAATTGGGTTAATCTCTAATAAAACTTCATTTATTTATCAGATTCACTGTAATTTGAATTCAAATTCTATATCTGACCCAATCCTGGATCTAGATCAGATATCCAGGTCCAATTCTGAGTCTGAATCTCTTATTCTTCAAAAAAAAATCAATTCTTTATATTTTCTCGGACATTTTATCTGGACCCAATCACAATTTGAGGTCCAAACCCAATATCTTATAAAAATCTTTGATCCAAATCCATTTTGGAGTTCATTTCCAAAGTTAACCCTACTTTTCTTAAAAACCTCATTTCAAAAAATCTTGAATATTTCAAAACAAATATTTTACAAAAAACCTTTCAAAAACCTTGTCTGGGTTCGGTCTTGTAAAAACCTTCGTGTCCTCCTCTTATTTTAGGTTGTCCTTCAAAAACTTAAATGAAAAAGCTTTTAGAAAAGAGGTTCCACCTTCGTTTTTTAAAACTACCCTTAAATAGACCACCTTTTTGAAAATTTATGAAAATGGAGGACCCATTTTGAAAAAGCCTCTAATGGCTTTCACTTATAAAAATGACCCGCAGGGTCGATCATCTTCACCGCTTCTCCACCCCTCCATGTGCTTCCTCCTTCACGATCGCCTCTTCCCTCTCTCTTCTCCTCTTGCTTCTCCAAGTTCCTTTCTCTCTTCTTCTTCCCCTTTTCATTTTCTGCATTCCTTTGGTGTTTCCCCTTCCAAGCAACTAAAGGTCGAACGCATCTACAAGTAAGCAACTCCTTCCTCTTTGATCCCTTGTAGAAATTCCCTTCCCCTTTCATAGCATTTCTTCATTTTAATGGTTGTTTTTCTTCATTTTCTTCTTTTATTATAAGGCGTTGAGGGTGGGATCGACTTGCATATAGCAGGATCGACCCACTTGTTGCTATATCAATGGAGCAATCTGACTCCAACACTGGTTCTGTTCTTTTCTTTTAAAATTTATTTATGTTTAAGCAATTTGAATATTAATTGATTCAGCATTCTTTTATTTATCTTTTTTATTTTCTATTGATATTATCGATTTCTCATTTCCTTTCTCCATTTCGATTTTGGTTTCATGTTTACTCAAATGGCCTGTTTATACTTGATTTCCTATTTTAACAATGTTCATTCTCTTTCTTGATATAGATTTGTCGTCGTGTTTTCATTATTTACAATCGTTGTTGTTATTTCGAAATAATGTATAGTCAAATTTCTAGTAAATTTTCCCCGATCTTATTCCGCTTCTTCTCATTTCCTCTCCTGGGTCTTCTCATTGATCGAAGGAGTTCTGATCTCAGTAACAACAACCACAACATCTGATTCATCGTGTCCATTCTGCATTGTATCATCTTGTTTTCACTCCATCCGCACAAATTGGTTTGAGCATACCGTGCTCAAGCTCACCCCACATCTCATCCCATCATTTGTGTCATCCGTTCTCACCCTCCCATCACCTCCTTCTTCCTCTTCTCCTGTTTCCTCTCCTCTTTCTCCCTGCCGACTTCCCCTTTCGCCTCTTTTCATTCTTCTTTTTTTTGGAGAAGAGTCGGAATCTGACGACGACACAGAGGAAGAAGCTTCTCTCCCTTCTCAATCCAGCTCTCTGCAATCTACTCCAGCTGATATGTAGAAAAGATCGATCCAGTGTTGGCAAAAGGGGAGAGACTCCATCTCTTTGGAATTCAAGTCTCCCTTGGGATCGACTAAAGGAGCTCATCATCAACACCCAAAAGGAAGCATTACCTCCACCCAGTCGATCAATCGTGTGAGATCGTTTCAACAAAAGATGTTAAGGAATCAGTCTGTGTTCTTCTAGTTCATCCCTGCGATCAGGTAAGATGTTGTCCATCCACCCGATCTGTTCTTTACATTAGAAAAGCCGATATGAATCATCTAATTCGTTTTAAATAGTTTGTTCAATTTGATCATTTGTTAAGATTATGCGGATTTGTTTATCAATCTATTTCTTCATCGCATTCTCTGTTTATTTCCCAAGTTAATTTCATCGGATTGTTTTATTTTGTTTGATTATCTTCTTCTGTTTCATTTTTCTTTTTTTAAAATTAATTAGTCATTCTGGTGGAATCGATTGTTTCATAGATTATTTAGAATCATTTGATCTGATTGACACTCTGTATTTGACCTGCATGATCCCATTTCCATTTTTTTGTTTGCACATCATTCATGACTGTAGTATCCTTTTCATTATCATCTTTACATTCACAGTTCTGTAATCTCGCATTTAATTGCAGCAATTTTATTCTTGCAAACATCTTTCTCATCGATTTATGTATATGTTTCTAGTATCATCAGGTTATCGTTCTTGCATATCACTAGCATCAGACGCACATTAGGATTTCATTACATTAATAGCATCGCATTCCATCATTAGCTGTAGCATGAGTCTGTATCTTTCATTTCTTTAAATCTTCAGTTTATTGTTTATTTTTCCTTTTTGAGTTATTGTTAATTCCATTTATCATTGTTATTTTCTGTACTTCTTTACTGCTTTTATTTAATTTTTCATACATCATACCTAATTAATGTTCACGCCTGATAGTAGCATACACCTCTATTTCTTAAAACCTCATTGTAAGCATGTGTTTATGCTTTGCTGAAGCATAAACACGAGCTTTGGCTTCAAGTTCATTCCCTGTAATGTCTTCATCAATGTGCCACATTCTCTGCGAGGGCTCTGGATGAGCCTATTTTCCTTATGGCTGAATCATTGCATTTCACTTACAAATTTTTTGTTTCATTGTTGATTCTCTGCAAAACCACTTGTATTTTAGTTAATTCCTTAATTGTCACATGTACACAACTAGTGTTCTGATATTACTGTGCATCAATTATGTGCATTAAGCACATAACTCATTTATGTGTTACATTCATTTTCCACCAATCCCCACCTCATGTAGCATTTCCCACACTTAGCAATATCCATTTGCATATATTGCATCAACACACCTTCTTCCATTAACAACACAGTCAACAACCCCTGGGCCCTGTTGCACAGAAAAACCTCATTACTTGTTTTCGCCCAGCAACACCTCCATATTACACTTCACTCCTTGCATGTTCACTGTGTTGTCACCAGTCCCAACACAATACATTTTTCCTTCACATCCATCTCGCACTCCACTTACCTGCCACACCCTTATACTCTCCTGTAAACTGCAGTGTTCACCATACTTACCTCATAGCATTATACCTCAGGGCATGCCTTCATTTGCATCTATCCCTATAACCAGTCATTCCACCTATATACCTGTTGTTATCCTAAATTCATCACCATACCCATTGCCACTTCTATTACATCAACCGTTACCATCCAGTTGCATCATACACCTATGCCACAACACGTTTCCTGCACTATATTCATCATTCACATAGTATTTCATCTGCACCACCTTTTCACTTTCACTACATAACACCACCTTCAGTCCCTTTTATCTGCACTTATATCCATCCATTCACTTTTCTGCACTTTCAGCACTTTCCAGCCATGTACCCATCTTCCACTTCACAACCACAATCACCCTTTCTCACTACCAATCAATTCCATCTATTCCCCTTCACTACTGCAACTACAACAACAATTATACTCATCCCCAACCACACCTTGCATCTTCATATATCACAACATTGCTGCAGTCTCACTACTTACAGTAGAAGGCTTCATTTGCATACCTATTCGCACAACCTCTGCTGTATTTTCATCAACATCATTGCATCTCATCCACCTCCATCAATGGATGTACGTATGACCTTGGGTAGATCTATTCAGATTTTCATTTTAGATTAAGGCATGGCATATGCCTTTCCCATGTAGGTCCTCATTGACTTTAGGCAAATATGTGTAGCTCACCATCTAGTTTAAAATACTACATATATCTCTTTTCCATAGATCTCTACCATATGCATATGTATATTTTCTCCTTAAATATGAGATTTGTCATATGACCTTTCTAATCAATGCCTGAGAATAATATTTTGTATATACCCTCTCCATTAGAATAAGCATGTGCATTTGCATCTGTAATATGATACTTTCCATTTGTTTCTATTTTTATTTTGCTAACACCATTTTGCAGGAAATATGTGGAAAATGTTATCTTCTTTCTTAGCTTAGGATTTGTAATTTCAATTTCAATTCCAATACTGTAATAGCTAGATCTTAATGAGAAACTTACATTTCCAGTTTTAGATTAGAATGTATGAGCATGAAAATATCATGAATTACTTGTTCCATATTATTCTCTTTTATTTCAAAAATTCATGAATGGGAACACGAATGGCACGTGCATCATTCTAATAAGAGGTACTTAATCCTAAGCAAATGATTCACATTGATGGTCATAGTCAAAATGTAAGCAATGCTTAGGATTCTTATCTTTTACGGAATAACATTGGATCCACATCGAGTCTCCTTAAAAAATCATCATATTTTCTAATTTTTTTTCTTTTATCAGAGTTTAACTTGAAATTAACTCAAAATATATATCAATGGCCATAGTCAGAATATATTGAAAGTTTATTTCATTTCAAACTCTATAAAGACACCAAAATATGTTTTATTCTTCATCTGAATTTAAATACAGATTATTTTATAATACATTTTATGACCATAGCCAGAAATATATTATATCTTTAATCTTATTTCAATTCTCCTAATGAATGAAATATGTTCTTAAATATTCAATCTTCAAAATTCCTTTTAATTCATTCATCATTTAGAGTAGAACTGCATCATTCTTCAAATTGTTTTCAAGTTATTTTCAAAAAATCCAAAGTGATGTTGAGATAATTCTTCAAATATCTTCTTTATTTCTCAAATCAATCTTCAATTCCTATATGTGAATCCCAATTCATCTTTCTATTTCATCTTATTTTCAAAAGTTCAAACTTCAATATCCCAATTTCAAAGTTCAATTTTTGAAATTTTCAGATTCATTTCCAAGATTCAAAAGTCCAATTTCAAAATCAATTCAAATCGAAATTTAAAGTTCAAATTTAACTCTGAAGTTCATCTTCTGATCAAGTTTTCTATTCTTCACTTCAAATTCTCAAAATACCCAAGTTCTTTCTGAAATCTTTTGAGTTTCTAATCTTCAAATCAATTTGAAATTAAATATCAAAATTCAAAGATTAGTGCTAAATTTAATCCCATCTTCAAGTTCTATCAGGATTTCTAAAATCCAGATCCATCTTCTAATTCCATATTAGATTCCAGATTTCAAATTCAATTCTGCCTTGAATTCCATATTTCAAATTCAATTTCGTCTTGGATTCAGATTTTTAAATCCAATTCTATTTTTTACCTCATCTGGATTTCTCAAATCCAATTCAATTTCTAAATCTCACCATGATTTTCAAATTCCAAAATTCCCAATCCAACTCTATTCTCAAAAATCACTTTTTCAAGTCTACTTCAAAATCTAAATTCAATTTCCAAGTCAAAAATTCATATTTCAGGTTCTGAATTCTGAATTCAAAATTCAAAACTCAAAACCAAAGATCCCTTTTCAAAATTGATTCTTGAAAATCGATCCAAATTAAAAGTTCATCTTGACTTTGAAAAATTCATTCTTACTTCAAAATTCTAATTTCGAATTCCAATTCTCCTTTTCTCTTCATCCAAGATTTATTTTCCAAACTCTGATTATTCCAAGACTTAGAATTTCAAAGTCTCTTCTTCCAGATCCATTGTTCAAAGTTAGATTCAAAATCTAACTTTTTTAAACCAATTTCAACCATTTGAATCATTTCTCCAAGTATCTTCAAATTTATTTCAAAAATCACTTGGATAAATCTAAAGGTTTTAAAATTATTATTCTTAAAAGCATACATCTCCGCATTTGCATTGCACAAGCATGATTCCTTGTGTATTTTCTAAAATTAGAATAAATCCTTAGATAATATTTAGGCAAAGTGAAAGGCATAAGTTTGATCCTTGGTTCGATTACCCCTGGTAAAGGCACCAGAAACAGTCGAACCTCGTACCGACGAGCGAATCCCGTCTCTCCCTTTTTCCCATAATTTTTTCAAAACGGAGGCGAGTAATTTCAAAATATTTTCAAAATGAAGGTCAAGTGAGACCTTTGCAAAAGAGTTCCTCTCTCTTCTTTCTTTTCTCTTCTCTCTTCTTTTTCTATATTTTATTCCCCTTCAAAAAGGGAATAGAGGCTAAAAAGGAAAAAGAGAAGGAAAAGAGGAATAAAGAGAAAAAAATTTGCAATGATCACAAATTCCCAGGTCTATCTTGAAGAGGGTAGGTGGTACAAAACTCATGTGGATCGTTGAGATATTTTTATGTTTTGAATGATAGTGGCTTGGTTGGTCTAGAGTCTTCGAAGCTAGGGGGTCGGACTACCAATTTTGTCCTATATGGTATGTTCATGTACTCTGTAGAGTTGTAAGATCAATCATGTTTGGTTTATGCAACTCAGGAAGCTTCTCTCGATCGTGAACCACTCTTGTGGGCACCTGACTCAGTCAGTCACTCAGAAAATTAAAATATAGAGCAAAATAAACTCCTAAGCGGTCTCATCTATTTCGTGATCATACCCTTAGAGTACCTGATTGGATTGATAAGCAATAAAAAAATTATACTATTTGAGTAGGTACACTTTTCGATTATGCAATTGCACTTATGTTATATCTGTATTGAAAGCATGTACTTGATGATGTTGATGTTTAATTAATGACATATTATGGTAATATGTTACATGAGTTTAATTGTTGTAGTTATCCATGTGAATACATGATGATTGTTAAATTGCATTATATATGTTATGAAACAATGTTGAATATGTATATTCTTAGTGTTTTATATGCATGCATAATTATTGTGTTTTTTACTAAGACTCGATGAGTCTCTGTGAACACCTCAATTTTTTCAAAATCAATTCTCTATATTTTCTCAAATATTTTATTTGAATCCAGTCTTAATTCAAGATCCAAACTCAATATTTTCTCAAAATATCGGATCTGGACCCATTTCTGAAATTTAACCTTATGTTTTCATAAAATCTTCTTTTGTAAAAAACCCTTAATTTTTTAAAACAAATATTTTACAAAAATACTCCAAAAACCTCGTTTGGACCCCATTTCCAAAAAATCCCTCATATTTTTCTCTTATTTTAAGAATCTCTCTCAAAAACTATAAAAATATTTCAAAAAAATATAGTTTTTACACTATTTTGAAAAACCTTGTAAATCACAACCTTATTTTTGAAAATTTTGAAAAATGAAGGACTCGATTTGTAAAACCCTCCAACGGCCTTCTGTAGTAAGAAGAGCTGTGGGGGTCGATCGATCTGGATCGCCTCTTCACCTCCCCATTGCTCTGATCACCTTCTTCTTCCTCTCTCAGCTTCTCTGTTCCCCCTTTCCTCCTTCTTTGCTTCTTTCCCTTTCTCTCATCTTCCCTCTGGTTTGATCGGCTGAAGCAATTCTACCCAACAGAAACACAAGGAGAGAAGCCTTCCTTCTCATTTCCTCAAACTCACGGTAAGTGATCCCTCTATTCTCTTTCTCTCTGTCATTTTTCTTATTCCCCCTTTCTTCATGTTTTTACGAATCTCTGAGTTGTTCTTCGTTATGTAATAAGCAAGCCTTCTTTGTAATGTAGACTTACGTATAGCAAAATCGACTTACATATGGAAATATCAACGGAACATTCATGTTCCAACAATTTCTTTCTGTTTTTTTTACCATTTATTACCGAATTCCCTTGGTTTATTTGTGTTCATCGCATATTAGATTCAACACTTTGTTTGCAATTCATTATCGTATCATCCTATTTTAATTCAATCTCATCATCGTCCTGTATATTCCAACCCATGTCTAGTTTCATTTTTTGATTTCCCTTTTTTTATTTTTTCTTTGATTTTTGGTTTGCATTTTTTTTTGGTTTTCGATTTCTTGTTTTTATTTTGATTGTCTTTTTGACTTTGATTATCTGTTTATATTTTCGATTCCCTGTTTTCATCCCTCTTTTGTGCTCATGGCAATTCATCACGTTGATTTCATTATATCTCTCCATGGGTATTTCTTAATTCCATTTACTGTATTTGTTCTTTCATTTTGTCTAATATTATTTTCTGTTGCGCCAATGTTGTACCACAACATTTAGGCATTCACTCCACCATATATTGTTTGGCTCAACATAGATCAAACTCGCAGAGATTAATTCACTGTGATTTGATCTGCTGCTGAAAGAGACTCATCAAGCTGTTATGTTGTGAGGCCAAACTATTGAGATGAGGTTGAGTGGTTAAGATCGATTTGTTGTTACCTTGCGATTAGTATTCAAAATCATACTTGCATTGTTCCTCTTCACACCTACAACACACTTCACCCTGTTCATCATATTCACTTCACCTGACCAGCTGCACTGATTCTTTATTACCCCCTTTGTCTGCATTTACTATGAGTTCAATCTTGCTTATGTCTAGGCAATCTCCATGACATAGTATCGCTTACCTGTATATGAGTCAACATTGCCTCAGGTCCCCTTCTTTCTAACCATAGAGAACATTGACACTATGTTGCATTCTGCAGCACAAAACCTATATCGACCATTCACTTGGTAACCATTTTTGAGATTCATGAAGAGTAGTATCTGTGGAGCTCATGTCCTTTAGAAGCTGGTAAAGTGACTAGCCATGTCAGAAATTTCATTCATTTGAGCACCGATGAAGCCCACGGTAGAATTGTTGAATGTGTTGTTGTTGGGAACCATGAGGCCTCCCAGCTCCCTCCAGCAGGCTTTTCTGGTCCTTTCATCAGCCCTGCTGGAGCCATCCCAGGCGTTTAAGGTCCTCCATACATGGTTGTTTATAACCACTTTGCACCAATTGGACAGTTTAGGCAAATGGGTCTAAGATTGATGGGCACTGCATATGGTCCAACAGGGAAGCAACCTGATTGGAAGCATGCTTCCTCATCTCCTATGGCTATGGGCCCTAATGATAATACCATTAACAATTTGAATAGGGTGCGTGGTCAGTGTGATCCCAACATGCTTGTACCAATCCAGCATCTGGCCCCTGGGTCTTCGCTTGTGCCAATTACATCTCCTTTGGGCTTATTTGATATGTCACCATTCCAGCCTTCTGCAAACTTACCAGTGCAAGCTCGATGGTCTCACATTCTTGCACCATCCCTTCATTTTGTTTCTCCTCTTTCATCTGGTATATCAGTGCCATTGCAACAAGCAGGGGTTGTTCTCCCCCAACAATTCAACCAGATCGCTATGCCACATCCCATAGCTCCTGCTGCTTTGGGTTTCAAAGCAATGCTGGAGGCAGCCCAACTGAATATTTTCCAGTTTATATGTTAGCAATGCATTTGCATTTGCTAACCATTGAATATTTCCAGTTTGTATATTAGCAATGCATTTGCATTTGCTAATCATTGAGTATTTCACCGTTCATACATTAACAATGCATTTGCATTTGCTAATCATTGGGCACTTCACGTTTTGCATGTTAATAATGCATTCACATTATGTCACCCCCCCCCCCTGTGCACGAGCATTCCATCTTCCCCCACCTGCTCTTTCACATACCACCATCCTGATGACCATGATCCTTAGGTGGATGGGTTACACTCAATCCACTCATCTACCATTACCAGAGCTTCTCAAGTTTGTTATTTTCACAATTTTTTCTATGGTTGGCATGAATGTGAGTCTCATGTGGAACTCGGTGGGGTCCTATCAGATCGCAAAGCCCAGTAGGATCCCAGTTTCTTGTTTGCTGGAAGCTGCCTTCGACCATGTTCGATATTCAAGAGACACAAAATTGAGTATCCTTGTTGTTCTCATGGGAGTTGTTGTTTTCATAGTCATTGATGTCAGTGTGAATACCAAGGGTTTTATTGCAACTATTATAGCTGTTTGGAGCATTTCCTCACTTCATTTCATATCAATACAACATCACCTATATAGTGTTTTACTTCACTATCTGCGTACACCAAACACATCATCTTTACACCTTCTTCACTGCTACTTCACCACCTCGTTGCGCTTATAGCAACACAACTACTTTACTACATCCCCTATACTTCCCCTTTTGCAGCTGCTGGCGACACAGATGGTTAATCCTGTGTGATAGAGGTGCTTCCATTTCTCCAGTTTCAATATATTTGCCATCCACTGACTGTGATATTTTCTGATTCAATTAATATTCACACACCAACATCACTTCCTCACCGGCACACCACTTGCAGCACACCCAACAACAACTGCACTCACCTCCATCTCCCATAGTGTGCACACTTCGCCTGTTGTACCTGTCACCTGCAGCAAGGCCCTACACTCACTTCATTCCTACACATAACTTTCTCACGTGTTGTTCACTGTTACATTTCCAGCACAATATGACAACACCTCTATGCTTCCAGCCGCACCACCTTCACCTTGCTGCATATCCAACATGTTCACAGCACCCCCTACAACTCCACTACACCTGCTATGGCCTCTGCACCCCATTTCAGCAAACACATTTCCACTTGCACCCTCATCTTCTCACCTCCTGCATAGCACTAGCACTTCACTTCTTCATCATCCAATCTGGTGTCTTACATTCCCTACACTTCATGCTACCCTTAGGCATATGTAATCCTCCATGGGTTGTAACATTATACACCCAATCCCAATTGAGTGAATCATATGCATCCTCCTATGTTGCATATATAAAGCATTTCTCATTAAGCATATATATTCATTTCCCATAAGCATTACATTTAGGTAATTCCATAAGCATTTCTCATTAGCATAAGCATAGTTCTTCACATAATCATTTTCTCCATTAATATAGGCATAGCCATCTACATATGGGTTTTAGCATGATATCTTCCATTGTCATCTATATGTTATATTGGGCTAACTTAGTTTTTACAGAGAATATGTGAAAAATGTTGATTTCCTTCCTAGATTAGGAATTTTATAATTTCAGTTTCAATGCAAGACTGTAATAATTAGATATTAATGAGAATCTTTATCTTTTCAATTTAGAATAGAATGTATGAGCATGTAGTTCTCATAATGGCCCGTGATATCTCATTTCATTTTTATCTTTATCTCAAAAATTCGCGAATGGTGAAACACGAATGACATGTGCACCTTTCCAATAATAGGTAAATAATTCTAAGTAAATGATTTACATTTATGGTCATAGTCAAAATATGAACAATACTTAGGATTTTTATCTTTTATGGAATAACATTTGACCTCCACTTAGGTCTTTTTTGAAAATCATCATATTTTTCTGAAATATTCTTTTCTTCCTTTATCAGAATTTAATATGTGAATTAACTTAAGATATATTTGTGTCCATAGTCATGGATATATTAAAAGTTAATTTCATTTTAAATCATATAAAGGCACAAAAAATTATTTTGTTCTTTATTAGAATTTAAATATAGACTAGATTATAATATGTTTGTGACCATAGTCATAAATGTATTATGATTTAATCTTATTTCAATTATATTAAAGAATAAAATATGCTTTTAAATTTCAATCTTTAATTTCTTTCAAAACATTCATCATCTAGGATAGAATTGCATTTCTTTTTCAAATTATTTTCAAGTTATTTTCCAAATTCCAAGTGATTTTTGAAATAAACTTTCAAAATACAGTTTTCATTTTCTGAATTCAAAATCATTTTCAACTCTTATTTACAAATTCAAATTCATCTTTTATTCTCAATTCTATCTTATTTCAAAATCCCAACTTTCAATTCTTATTTTTGAATTTCACCTTTCTGAATTTCATATTTTAAATTTCATTCAAATTCATTATTTCCATTTTCGAATTCTATTTCAAATCCCGAGTTTCAATTCAACTTTAAACCAAAGTTTTGAAATTTATTTTGAGATTCCAAGTCGAATTTTGAGATTTACTTTGAAATTCAATCCTGATTTCAAATTCCAAGTTTGAATTCAATATCTATTCTTAATTTCAAAATCCAAATCCAAGGTTTATTTTAAAGTTCTGAACTTTCAAATTTCTAAATTCATTCTTTGATTCAAATTTTAAATTCATTTCTCATTTCAAAGTTAAAATTCAATCTCAAAACCAATTCAAAATTCCAGTTTGAATTCCTATTCAATTTTCATTTCAAATTTTATTTCAAATTCCAATTTCTAGTTCCATTTCAAAGTTCAGATCTCAATTTCAGTATCAATTCCAAATTGAACTCTTATTTTCAAGTTCTATTTTCAAGATTTCACTTCAAAGTTTTAAATTTCATTATTCTCAAATCTTCCTTCTTCAATTCAAATTCTAATCTATTTCAATCTTTGATTATTTCAACCTTAGAATTTCAAATCTCCTTTTTCAAATTTCAAATTCATTTCAAATTCCAAGTTTAGATTCAAATTTCAGTTTTCCAAATCAAGTTCAACTTTTGAATCTTTTCTTCAAGGATATTTCAAACTTGTTTCAAAATCACTTGGAAAAGTCCCAAAATTTCTGAAGCACCTCCTCAAAAGCATACATCTTTGCATTTTTTATTACACAAGCATAATTCGATGTGCATTTTAGGATTTTAGAATAACCATTTAAACAAATTTAGGCAAGGCAAAATGCATTGATTCGATCCTTGGTTTAATTACCTCTGGTAAAGGCGCCAGGAACGGTTGAACCTCGTACCGATGAGCGAATCCCGTTTCTCCATTTTCCCGCAAAATTTTCAAAAATGGAGGTGAGTAATTTTCAAATCTTTTTCAAATAAAGGTCAAGTGAGACCTTGCAAAAAAGTTTCTTTTCTTTCTTTCTTTCTTTCTCTTCTTTCTTTCTTTTTTTCCCCCTTCAAAAAGCAAAAAAGGCAGAAAGGGAAAAGAAAAAGAAAGAGAGAAAAAAAGAAGATTTTTTTTTGCAACGATCATAGTCTCACATCCTATTTTATAAATATAAAGATAAAGAGTGAACGAGTTAGAGCGGTTACGGGATGCTGTGAGTGGTGCCAATGACAAACTATTTGAATCTTGGGAACTTTGCTTGAATAATTGTTGATTATTCATAAGATTACTTTTATGAATAATTTACTTATTTGATGAATGATCTAAATTGATTTATGAAAGAGTGATGATGTGTTTGAATAGTTGTAACACGTCCAAATTTCTAACTTGAAATAAAACAAGTATTTCTATTGTCTTTTCGTCTCTCTCGATAAAGAGTTATTATCCTTGTTGTCTTCTTTTCTAATTGAATTCTAGTGAGTTATTAAACACTAGTGTTTGCACACAAGCTGACTCCCTAGAGCTTAGTATGGTTGGAGTAATATCATAGATAAGGCCTTGCATAAAAAATCATATATTTTTAGGTTAAAAATTTTGGGGCGTTACATTGGGAGTTGGGCAGTGGTTAGAAACTAATGAACAAGCTACCATAGAGTCAGCATAATGCTTGGGGTAAATCAAAACTTCATGTTTGATCTGGGTGGAGTGACTAATCAGTTGGGTCATGGTCTCTCCTACTTTGGGGGCAAAGTGGTGTGGAGTGTGGTAGTTAGTTAGACTCAAATTTCAAAAGATGGTGAAGATTCAAGCTCTAGGATCTACATGCCTTTTTCTGTATATAGTGAGGGTCATACATGCCTAAGTGGGACTCAAGAGAGTGATGTGGCAGTTGATGTTTCCTATTCACATGTGGAAAAGTCAATGGACATATGTCCATACTAGAAAAAATGAGAGTTTGACACGTCTGTGATAGAACCAAGGAGGGTCACCTGGCGAGGCCCACATAAGGGGCATGAACCAGGAGACCAACTTGAGACATCTCCAACTTCTATAGGCTTTCTGGATCCTTCTTAAAATTAATTAGTTATTAATTAGCTAGAATCTTAATCATTTATATTTCTTAATTATATAGGAGTTTTAATTAATGTAGGAGTCCTAATAGAGATTAGATGATGAGTTGGGTCATGTTGAGATCTGGATCTAATTCGAAGGCTTTTGGACCTTTGGTGCTACAATTTCTTCTCTGCTAAGCAAGTGTAACGACCTGATAGATTTCAAACAAAAAATACCTAGATTTTTTTAAAGCAACACATTATTGATTATCTCTTTTTTTCCTAATATGTAATAATACAAGGGTCCAACGGGCACATTCTAATCATACCAAGTAGTAGATGGCCCACCTAAGTGCAAGCGTGAGCGTGTCTTTGCCTCCTAGTACCAAATCCAGTACAGAACCACCGTTAATAAATCCAATTAAACTAGTACATAAAAAATTTATTAATTTAAGTATTTCATCATTGGCATTGCCTTATCCAAAATTAACTCTAAGAAGTCAGCCTACACATGCACCAACATTTAATAGCTCTTTAGAACAAAGTTCAAGAATAAAGCTTTCAAATGACAAAATCCTTAAGTTATTATTTATGTGAGCGAATACAGCAGAAAATATTGATTTGAAATCAATTTACTAAGTTGATTTTTTTGTTAAACCTCCTAGACACATTGTCATTCAATCGCCCATAAGAGAAATTAATTGAAATATGAAATAGTTATATTGAATATTAAACCATTGAAGGCATTGTTTAAAAATAGATAAATAAATAGGTAATAAATATCAAATTCAAATAAGACAAGTAGCCCCTCTGATCTCAAAAACATCAACCCTCACAGCCCCCTCGAGCATCTTGCACTCGCTCCACAAATCACATATTACCTGAAAAATATATATATTTTTAACATGAGACTTTGGAGAGTTTCTGATGTGGACTCTGTAAGCATCGATCCACGATCCAAGATCCAAATGAATCTTAATACATGCAGAAGCATTTCACATGAGTGAGTTTGAACATGACTTTGAGAAACAAAGTTTTTGGGATCCATGTGCTTTGTTTCGACAGAGGTGGTCCAAAGGAGAGTCATGTGTGACTCACGCACCTTTCCAACGAATCCAAAATCACCAGATTTAGATATGAAGTGTTTGCTTCACGAACTCAGAACTGGGACTGGTAGACAAGTCTATGACAGACTCACGGGCTCAGCGAACAGTCTGCTCGAAGGGGTTTTTGACCCCTTAGACGGTAGAGTTTGTGAAAACTTTCAATGGGAGAAATGTAGATCAGTTTCATATCTTTCCAACGAGCTACGATGCGTAATTTTTGACCTACCTACGGACATCTACAAATTTTTGAGCTTTCTGATGAACTAATTGGCAATGGTCACAACCGACGATAGGGGGCTCTATTCGTGCATTCAAATCACTATAGATTTAGGCACTCAAACACAAGATTCAAAAGAAAGTCTGAACTTTATTAAGGTTCATCAAAGTGTTATCTAACCAAACTATCTTTTAGTTTTAGAAAATACGCTATAGATACCCAAATATTCAAAACTTACGTAAACCTATGCATGATGCTACAATAGGAGACTTGCATGCTCAGTCCTAAAATAGATGCTGAAAAAATGACATTTTCAAGTAACTTACGGGATGATTCAACAAAATATGTAAACATAAAAGTTATAGACATGTATCTTAGATCTCCACAGAATCAAACAGATCCAATTTTTATGGAGGGAATCAGGAAGAATCTCAAAAATACAGAACACTGTCTGGAGTGTTCTGGATGGGGCAGGAGCTGACAGGATCTGTCCGACCAAAGACTTGACATGGAATTTTTGGGACCCTAACGGCCAAATCAGGTCGCGAATTCAACAACAATGTTGAAGGTCTGTGTCTTGGCTTTTCAAAAAGCTTAATAACACTAGAATTAAACTAATATCTAAGTAGATACAATCGATTCTTTGGAGTCATCTTTGACAACTCTAGAATCAGGATTCTAATTTTTTGACATAAAAATTAAATCGCCCAACCATAAACTACAGGATGTAAAACAACTTTCAAGAATCCTTATAAACACATCGTAGCCGACTATTGTGGTTGAATGGTACCACTTTGTTGCACCTTGGCCCATTTTGCAGGCAATGCCCTAGGTTGTGGGTCTAAGGGCTTTGTTTCCATTGCCCTTCGACTTGTCGAATCTCTTAGGTTGAATCTTCCTTGAAGACTCCCAATCATCCTGTGACACAAGAGTTGTTGTTACAAATTGTTTGGGTAACCTTAGGGTTATAAAAAGAATTTAATTTTATTCTCCCACCTGGAACACAGTGGCCATATCAATGGCCTGGTTGAGACTCTGAGGTCGTCTAGTCAGCACTCGGGTCCTCAACCTATCTCGCAGCCTATAACATACTTTTTTGCCTGTGCTTCATCAATCATATAGGTGTGTGAGCAGTACTTCTCCAGGTGTCAGAATCAGGTAGTGTACTCTGCCACCTTCATGTTACTTTGCTGGAGATCCAAGAACTTCTGCATCTTGCAATCTCGAGCATACTGAGGAAAATAGGTGTCGAGAAACATCTCTGAGAACTCCATCCATGTCAGCGCTTGTTGCTCTTCTAGTGTGTATCACACCTCTCATGTGGTCTCTCATCAACTCTTGGAATCACCTTGGAGTCGGTAGGTGGCAAAGGTGACTTGCCTCTCAGTGAGAACCTCGAGGATCTTAAAGATCGCGTCAATAGCACAGGCCCGCTTTGCTACGTCTGGGTCTTCCTTCCAAGTGAAGGTTGAGGGACTAAGTTTCATAAAGCGTTTGTAAGACACTTCATGGCTCACAGCGTTAGTCGCTCCATTGCCATTAGGGTTATGACTATTGCCATTAGCTCCATTATTTGTGAGGTTTTGGCCCCTGACAGTAAGCGTGTCGAGGGCTTCTAAGAGGAATTCCCTCTGAGCAGTCCAACCGAAAGGCTGTCGTGAAGATATCTACAATAAAATTTAATTCAAAATAATTTCTAAGTTTTGCATAAATAAAATATTTGTTCTGATGACCCTACTAGGCATCTATGTTCTGATTTTTTGTATAATTCATAAAATCTACATAATTCAAGCAATCATTTTCATATCAAATCATAGAAATACAAAACGAAAGATATACTCACATCAATATTGGTTAGTTGGACAAGATTTGAGCCAAACTTTTCCTCTGCTTTGATACCAAGTTGTAACACCCCAATTTTTATACCCAAAAAAACCTGATTTTTTTTAAATACTTTTATAAAATTGCAACGAAAAACTAAACGGGATAAAAACTTGGCGTGTTACTTTCTCGATTACATTCACATCCATACATGCAATAAATTCAAAAGAAATGAACAAACATAAATAAATAATTGTCCAATTACGTCTTAAAATTAATTAATAACAGTCTATTTAAAAATTTAAATTAAATATCAGAGTTTTGAGTATGCTAAAATGCTCGTAATCCAAAAATATTCAAAGGTTGGTAAAGACTTAGCTCGGTCCTCGTCGCAACCTCTGGCCATCGCGTATGAGTTCACTCGCTACTTAAAAACATTAGCATCAATAGGGTCAGACAAACATGTCTCAGTTGGGTAGAGCTATTCAGAACTCATAAACTAGGACAAATAAGCAACAATTACTTCGATATTTTATGCATTCGACAAGATTAAATACATCACAAAATAAACATAGATTTCTAATATCTCATTCAAGCATGCATATGTGAAGTTACATTCAATCAATCATCCACTTAAATATAAATAATTAAAAATACATAAACAATTAAAAATGCATGCGCTTACTATTTGAGAAGCTGATTTTATGCATGAGTCATTTCTTATCTTTAATTAAATTTTTTTTCTTATATGATGCATGATATGCTTATCTAATGCATAATCATTTAAGTTTTACTTCTTAGCCCTGTGGGTACTAACAGAGGCTTATACCTGGATCAGGGCCATAGCACAAACAATGTTTTCAAACATAGGTGGCTTTGGCCTGGCCAAACACTTTTCACCGGTCCTATGGGTAAGGGACAAGCGTATTGAGAGAGCGCTCCCAACACTGTCATCTTGATGCATAAGATTTCCACTCATGAGTTTCTTTTCTCTACGCTGCAGTCTATTATAGAAGTTTTTCCTATCTTCGTAGTTGGGGAGGAGCAACCTTTCGTGTTCAAAACTTTTTCCACGAAGCCGAAAGTATTACTTGCCATCACCTTGCATGCACCATTTTTTATTGTTATATGTTTAACTTCTTAAATTAGTTATTTTACATGCAACACCATATATGAATCCACCAAAGGGATTCAACCACTTCAGGGCCTATAGATGCATATTTTAAACACATTAAATTCGATAACAAGTTTATGCTTCTGTCTTTTCAAACATATGCGCATATGCATAAACAAAGTGATGGATTTTTTTAAACATTGCATGCATCCATTCATGCACATCATCATCATCATTATCATCATTATCATGGCAATTATATAAAAAAAAGTATAGTAGGTACAATCTATGAATATTTGCAACTTATTCACAAAATGGATACTTCGATCCCTTAATTAGCGAGGGGCCATATAGGCAAGCTTGTGCATTCGCTTAACATTCAGTTCATGCCCCATGGATGGGCACTTAATTCCCTGCAGAAAATTGACTTTTTACAATACATATATGGTCAAATATTCTTTTGTAAAGGCATTCATAACCATGCATAAAATATGCAAAGATTCGATAACCAGTTTCAAACTGAAAAAAACCCAACTCTGTCTGACTGTTACAGCGGTTACAAAAAAATTTATCAGTATTTCGATGCCACAAACCATTCATAAAAATTTATCTGAACAAGAAAGTTATAAATAATTTGGTGCAAACCTATACTTTTCTGTTCTGACTATCACAGAATAATGCTTAATTTATGAACAAAGCTCAACATTTTACAAAAGCTACAAAATTTTGTCAGCTTTTCAATGTAATAAACTGCTCATAAAAATTCTTCTTAACGAGAGAGATACTAGTGATTTACCGGTTGGGTGTGAGGCCAGAAATATGTAGTTATAAAAAGTATATATTCAGGTGGGTCAAAACAGGCCAATTGAATTCATATTTTTCGATTTTTTTACATGAACACCTTAATTAAAATCATAAAAACGTGTCTATAATACTTTTAACTAATCTACTTTGGACAAATCTCATTTTTGCAGTTGTTAGGCCAGAAAACATATCTGTCTCTCCGAAGCCTATTTCCTCATAAATAGTTTCGGTAAATTTACAATAAAGCATGTAAAAACATGTATTTTTCTATGACAAAAAAAAAACAAAATCATGTTAATCATTACAATACATTCACATGAATATTAACTATATTTTTTAACTAAATTTTGAAAAAAATAATTAGGTATTATACATACTTTTTAAAAAATACAAATTTTATTTCGGACAAAAATGATAGCATACATACTTTGATTCCTTTTCATTTTTAATTCAATAATTTGACTACTTTTTGGGGTGAATAGATTTATTCTAGGAGAAATCTAAATCAACCCCTTTCTATTGAGTCTAATATAAATTTCTTACATAAATTCACTTTTTATTCTTTTATCCAAAGTTTGAATCAGGTTCTCAAACCCAATTTTAGAGAAATCATTTTTTAGAGGGGGTTTTCTTTCGAAAAACCTTCTCTATCTTATATTTCGACAACCCTAAGCCAAACCCACATGTGGGTGGCATGATTTAGGGCCTGTCCTTATGAAAATTAGAGGAACTTGTGCATATGAGTTCTGATTTACGTGTAGAGAATAGAACCCCCTAACTCTTTGGCAAAATCGGTTCTTATGCTTGCGAAAAGGAATTTCAACCATGAACCGGCCACCCAACACGTGTGACAACCATGCCAATGAATTTCTTCCACTCCTCACACATACGTGGGTGTCCTTTTTGTTGGGCCAAGAGAGGATGCACAAGGGATACATAGGGAGGAAGAGGAGGAAGAAGGGGAGTTAAGGGAGAAGAAGGGGAAAGAAAGAGAAAAAGAGTAGAAAAATGCTAAATTGCAAATAGGTTGGGCGTGAGCCCCACCCATGTTTATATAGAGGTTTGAGTAAGAGGTCAAGGGCTGGGTTAATCTCAGCCTTTGATCTTTCTCAAGCTCTCTTTCCTTTTCCCTAATTTGTTTCTACTTTCCTTTTTTCTTCATTTTAATTTCTCTCTCTTTTTTATTAGTATTTTAATTAACTTAGGTTAGGATATGCATATTACCTATTATGTAATATATATACTTGTAAACACTCCAAAATTTTCAGGTCCATCTGAGAAAATCCAATCCTGAGAAAGACTTAGGAAATCCTTGAGAAAATTGATTTTTCTGAAATTGAAATTGGAAAATGAATTTGAAAATAATGCAATTTGAATGAATGAATGAATATGAATTTGAAAAGGGAATTTCATTGAGGAATTGGGAAATCCTTTTAAAACTTTGAGAAATGCAGTGCATTTTTGAAGTTAGCCTAAGAGTGTAGGCTGAATGTGGCTAATATAAAGATCATAAATCTTGGTTTTCTTCGTATTCTGACTATGGCCATAAATACGAATCCCACCGAGTTTACAAACTCCATAAGAGCTTGTGCACATGCTATTTGTGTAAACCATAGTGAATTTGAAATAAATATGCACGAATCATACATCACATATTGGAATTTGCAGAAATTAAACTATATGCAATGCAACCATATTCTAAGCAGAAAAGTAACTCTTATTCCAAATATTACATTGATTTTTACATTGAATTGAGTAAAATAAATAAATAAAGTGACTAATCCTTCTTCTTGAATGTTCCTGCAAAACTAGAAAACAAGGTTAGCACAAAAATGTTGGTTTTTCTGAATTTATCCGAAAATATTGGAAATTATCAGATATTATTCAGATATAAACCCGGAATCATACCCCCTTTGATATAAACATGAGAAATAATGAATAAATTTTGAAAATAAATTTGAAAATTCGAAATTGGGGTCAAAATGACCAAAATGCTCCTGATGACCTTGAAATCAGGGTTTTCTGAAATAAATTTTATAAATTTTAAAATTTTGAAAATCAAATGAAATAAATCAAATACAATATGATGAAATATAATGATATGCATGAAAATTTATGGAATTAGAAATTAAAATTTCGAAATTTAGGTCAAAATGACCAAAATACCCCTTATAACAAGACTATGGCCTTGAAACCAGGGTTTTCTGAAATAAATTTTGCAAAATTGAAAAATATGAAATGCAAATGAGATTAAAATTAACCTTAATATGATATGAAATGCTTATTTATATGAATAAAACCCTAAAATGGCGAAAATATCATAAAATATCAATTTTAACTTGATTTTCGCCTGATTTTAAAGATAAACTAACACAGAGAGCAAATGAACTTGGAATTAAGCCAAATTTGACATGGACACCTAAAATAACCCTAAAAACAGAATGGAACTCAAAAATATAAATTTTTTGTAATTTTAAATATGGAAATTCAAATAAAAACCCTAATTTTTGTGATTTATGCCTAAAATGTTGATTCTAAAGGAGATTTAGGATATCAAACTTCCATAAAATTTTCCCAAATTTTGTGGGGTGACATAGGACAGTTAGGAAAAGATTTTTGCCTTTTACACTTTCTAGTTTTGACCTATGGTCGGAGCTGTGCCACTCCGGCAAGTCGGATCGGAATCCGACGACTCTAGGATTTAGGGGAAAAAGACAGGTTTCGGTAGAAAATGTGGGAAAAATTGTAAACAGATGGGAAAAAGGCTTAAATTGTAAGAAAATGTCTTTGACAAACAAAGAGAATTTTTGTCTTTTTACAGAACTGGGATTCGGGTTACGGTTTGGAAAAGGGCACGCTGTTATCAGAAACCCAAATCTCTGAAATTTTAGGATATTGAAATCTGTCAAACAGAAAATAAAATTTCAAGAAAAATATTGAAACAATTTAAAAAATCCCCAAATTTTGAGAAATGACAGAAAAACGTGATATAAACAACTTTTGTGTTGAAAGTTTTTGCAGACGCGCTACATATTGGGCGGACTTGGTGCATTAGGGTCTGTCTATACCTTGACGAAAGAAAATCAATATTTTCTCAGGGGTCTGAGAAATCTGATTTTTTACAGAGAGCAAAACTAACTGGAAAAACTTAAAAATTTCCAGATCATTAGTAGATTTAATCATTAATCCACTGTGATTTTTTGAGGATAATCCGAATCTCCTACGAGGGTGGTACTAGAGGTTTTTGTCTGCTAAAGCGCAAACTGAAGATTCAAAAAGGCAGAAAACCCGATGTAAGGTTTGATCGGTTTAGGTGGGTTCCAAAACCCGAACGAACCTGGGTTTTTGACATAATATCACTGATGCATAACCTCATCTGACAATTTTTTTTTTTGGGATTTAACGATGAACAAATAAACATAAAATAACAGTTGGACTTTGTCTAAAACTAAGATTATGTAGATTTTAAACTATGTAACAATGAATCCTATTTAAGATGAATGAAAATAAAAGAAAATGAATTAATCTACATGTATTTCTAAAATAAAATATCACAAAATATAAAATTAAAATGCACATCAATGGGGATACAATATATTCTTTGTTGTTGGCTTGCGAAACGGAAGATCCAATCCATTGAACGAATGGATCTTACCGTTTAGTTAGCCCACACATGTAGTATGTATACTTTTTCTTTTTTTTTATCTTTTTGGAATAAAGAACACACAAAACAAAAGTAAATATTAACCTACTAAACTGAAAACATCCGAATTTTTAAACTCTTCATCTCATAGCATTGGATTCACATATGGTGGCTCATTCACAAAAAGGAAAAAAAAGGCCCTACCTTGGATCGTTTGGGAAGAGGCGGGGAATATGACTTGGGTGTTGGCCACTTGGAGGTGGCTGGACCGACTCCAACAATGGCTTGTGACCGCAACAGTTGGTGTTGAAGATGAAGATAGTCTTTGGAAGAGGTGGCACCGGTTGTGCTAAGGCTGCAATGGTACGCCGACACAAGTGTTGGTGTTGGCGTTGAGGGCGGATTGCTTGTAGGCGGCTGGAACAAATGTAGAGATGGACAACACTTTGTACGTGCTGGAACTTCGGTGGTGAGAGGGGCTTAATATGATGGTGGCATCACATGAAGATGTTGCTGAAGGAGGCTGTTGTGCAAGGGCTGCTGTAAAGCTTGTTTGGGTTGGGCGTCAAAGGTTGATGGTGGCTGCCAAGGCTGGAGGGAAGCTGGAACCAATGGATCTCTGATGGAGCTGGCTGAAGATGCAGCAAGGTGGGTTGTGGTGCAGCTGCTGGCTGGAGGTGCTGGTTGCTGTGGTGGAGCTGGCTGAAGATGCAGCAAGGTGGGATGTGGTGGTGATGCTATGTTGCTGGCTAGAGGTGCTGGTTGCTGTGGTGGCTGACGAAAAGCTGCAGGTGGATGGGCTCTTGCTGCCACCAAAGAAGGTTGTGATGAAGTAGAAAGGGTGTTGTGGCTGGAGCAACCAAGGAGGGAAGAATAGAGTTCAAGGGAGAGAGAGCTGCGTTGAATGAGAATGAGTAGCCGTTAGTTTCTTTTTTTCTTTTGATAACTTAGGTTTTAATAATCTAAACCCTAAGTTTCTAATAATATTAGATGGCTTTGATGAATGACTCTAAGTCAATGGCTTCAACCCCTTTTGCTTTGGAAGAAATGGAAAGGGAGTAAGGAAGAAAGGGGAAAGAAGGAAGGGAAGGAAAAGGAAAGAAGAGGGGAAGAAGGAAAATGAAAGAAAGAAAGAAAGGAGGGGGAAAGAGGAAGAGAGAAGGAGGCTGAAAAGGGGTATATGTGAGTGGCTGGGAGAGGAAAGAAAGGAGGAAATAAAGAAAGAAAGAAAGAAAAAGGAAGAAGAAAGAAAGAAAAGAAAGAAAGAAGGAAAAGAAAGAAAGAAGAAAAGAAAAGAAAAGAAAATAAAATAAAAATAAAAATAAAAATAAAAAAAAGAAAATGGAGGAAGAAAAAAAGGAAATGGGCTGGAAGGTGGGCTAGGGTGGTCGACCCCCTTGTGGGTCCCACCTTAGGAAGAATAAAATAATAATAAAAAAAATAAAATAAAAAAACAACAAAAATAAAGAAAAAGATAATTTTTTTTCTTTTCTTTTAAATTAAAACAAGAAAATGCAAATGGATGGGCCATCTCAGAGAGGGTCCAAATTCCACTTTTGAAATTCATTTTGACGATTAAAGGGGTAAAATAATCTTTTCAGAAAATTTCCAGACGAAACGAGCTATTTTTGGCAGTTTTTGAAAAGAGCTCGGATTTTGAAGTTCAATACCTTATTGCGAAGCAAATCCAATGCAGAATTTAAAAATTTAATTTTAGAAGAAATCCAGATTGTTTTTCTTGATAAAATACTTCCAAATTTATTTCCAGACGAAACGAGCTATTTTTAGCAGTTTTTGAAACAAGCTCGGATTTTGAAGTTCAATACCTCGTTGCGAAGCAAATCCAGTATAGAATTTGAAAATTTAACTTTGAAAGAAATCCAGATTGTTTTTCTTGAGAAAATATTTCCAAATTTAGACTCTCGGGGGTAAAAATGTCAATTTTGGAAACCCGGGGTTTAAAATTGATTTATGAAAACTTTTAAAACTCAATCTGGATTGAAATTTATAAAACTGGAGTTCTGGACTTCGAAAATGAAATGAAATGTGATGAAATGTTATGAAATGCTGAGAAATGGTATGAAATAATGAGAAATGACATGCGAAATGCAGACCCTGAATGAAGAATTTTGGATGTTAGACCCCGATTGACACTTATACCAGTTCAAAAAGTGTTAAAATTGACAAAATTTGCAAAAATGGTTGAAGAAATGATTTTCGAGCTCTGCCAAGCTAGAGTGACACTGGAAATTAGGGTTTGAGCTGGATTAAACTGAAATGAACTGAATTAAGCTGGGTTTTAGAGTTTTAGAACTCAAATGAACTGACCAGACACTGACTCAACTGACCTTTCTGACTTAATTTTTAAGAAAAGCTGCCATTTTTAGAGAAATGGTACTGAATGGTCACTGAAGTGAAGCGAATTACGAATCTGAGCTGAGTTTGAGCTAAAACAAAGGTCAGTAATACTGACATGAACTAAAATCGAAGCTAGAACACTAGCTCAATTGACTGAACTCAGCTCAATTTCAACTGAAAGAACTGAAATGGACTAAAATGGGCTCCTGGACACTTGGAAATGGTTTTGAACTGAAACTGGAGCGCTTGAACTCCTGGTGAGCTCAAGTTAGACTGTGGGAAACATGACTGACTGGGAATGACTGACTCAGAGACAATTGGTTTGGATTTGAGTAATAAATGAGCTCATTTATGAAGAAATGATCCCATTTTGGCAGGAATGGTCAGAAATGAAAATGGCCTTCTCACTATGAGCTCAAATGAGCTTGAAATGACTGATATTCTAACTGTTCTGAACTGACCACCGAGCTTGGTTGACTCCAACTGACTGGGGTCCAGAATGACCTAGGGGTAAAATGGTAATTTTCCTAATGAAAATGGGTAAAATGGTGATTTTCTGAAACTGACTCGGGGTTTGACTCCTACACTGACCTAACAGGGTTGGCACTGCACAAGGAGGGTTGTTTGAGAATGGATGAGGAAAAATTGGGGTGTTTACACATACTGTTATGAAAAAATGATAGACCAGTTTCTATAATCTATAAAAAAAATTTCAACTTGGGGATTTTCGTGGATTTACTGGTAATTTTTTTATAAAATCCTTTTTAAAGTATCTTCTACTATATGTTAGATCTATCATAAATTTTTGATGGTTTTATTTGATCTATTTTGAATAGGTTTTCAGGACTTTCAAAATAATGGGTCACAACAACCCTTCAACAAGAGCCAGAAAACCGTGCTCTATTATAATAGGCATTTCTCCCTAAAAAATACTCAAATCTAATAAAATAACATGCTAGAATTAAGACTCAGATGTGTAGAACATCATAGTATTTTTATTTATTGATTTTGATTCGCATTCTACGAGAAACAAAATTAGTTTAGAAACTGGTTGGGGCACAAACAAAAACAACAATACAAGATTATTGAAACTCTTGATGAAATCTTAAACCATAGGCTAAATATGGCATTAAAACATAATTCCTCACATTAAAACATGTTATAATATAAATACAAAAAATATACTACAATATTTATCCCTTTTTCATGCTAACCCACCATTAAAAATTCATAAATCTCATTGGTAAAACATAATACAACATATGTCAAATCTTTAATTTATATTTAACACTAATTACATGATGAATAAATTAAATCATGATATTCCAGATTATTGGAGACATGATAACACCAATATTCTCTTTTCTAATATGATATAATCCATTAACATGCTCACAACAATCTGCATCAAACAAAAAAACCATTCTACAAAAATCAATTTTGCCTTTTCTAAAGCCATTTTCTTAAAACTGATCTACCAAAACATCGTTTTGGATTTTCAAAAATCTTTTCATGCGAATCCAATAGCCATAGATGGTTCTAAGCATAGATTACATGTAGATCCAAGCTCTTTAACCAAAAGAGGGTATGCTAACACATCCCAAAATCGAACATCATGTAAGCAGAAATTCCCTACTGAAAATGCTTTCCCCGCAACAAAACTGTCACTTTTTCCTCCACACACACCTCATTTCGAGTTATTTTAGATCTTCCCAAGGTGGTTTCGGGTCTCCAATGGAGGCCGTGACCACCTCTAAGGTTGGGAGGAAGAAGGAGCTGTGAGGAAGAAAAGAGAAAGAGATACACTTCAATCAAGAGAGATAGTTTAAATAGCACTATAAGGAGGTCATCCCCTCCTATTGGGTCTCCTTACTTCTAGAGATAAAATTATATCTCCAACTAACTATAGGTGAAACCCACTAGGTGGGACATCCCACCTAGAAGACTCATTCCATTCAAAGTCCTCTTCTAAAAGAATTTAAACCCTTTAGGTCTCTTAAGAGTTTTTTTAGAATAAAATTTTAATTTTTAATTAAATCTGGGGTCCACTAGGAGGTGGGGGGTGGGGTGGGGTGGGGTGGGGGGTGGGGGGTGGGGGGTGGGGGGGAGTGCCCCACCCTCTCTAGAACCCTCTAGGATTTAATTAGAGAACCACTTTCATGAGATCTCTAGAAGATAAAGTGGGCTCTGCCTAGGTGGCTCCTCACTTGGGTCCAATCAAAGTGATCCGGATGGACCGAATCCAATCCAAGTTGGATTGGATTCAGGTACCAAACATTAATTTCAGATCTAACACTTAAATTAAAGGTCCATATCCATAAATGGGTCCAAATCAATATTGAATCCAAATTCTAAGGTTTGGATTTAAAAATGACTCATCCAAGATCCATAAAAGCCACTGGCCACCTCTGAGACCATATGGGCCACCATGTAGGCACATGGCACCCCAATGGGTTGGGAGTTACACTTTGGGTCTCATAAGAAACCTGGTTTGAGTCCAAAACATAGCTCAATGAGGTTTAAACAACCAAATTCTTAACATTATTCAAGTTGGAAAACATAAAATGAAGGCCATTCAATTTTAAAAATTATGTTTTTTGAACCGATGCATAACCAAAATCACTAAATCTAATCTCCTATGAGATCTATGACTCATAACAAACCTAACTAGTCCTAATTCAACTTAAACTCTTGAATTTTAGTTGAATTTAACCTAATTATAAATTAAATGTAACTTAAATTTTGCTTGAATTTAAAATTTAAAATGAATCAAATTCGCAGGTATTATAACTATCAGGTTGGATGATGAAGTGGTAAGTGAGAGATCCAATCAGTTGACGATATGAAGTATGATCTTCAAACAATATATCATCTTAGAGTCTTAATTTTGCATTTATGACTTTTGGGGTCTCCAGCTTTTCATTTGAAACTCTAGACCTAGCACATATGTCAGCAGCTAATTTCATTTGAGAGAGAAAATATTCTCTGAGAGAGTAGGCAACCTCAATTCTTAAAAAGTATCTCAAAAACTCTAAGTCAAACATATCAAAGTTTTTTTAAAATTGATTTAATTTCAATAACACCTTTATCATTTCTTGTGATGGTAATATCATCAATATATAAAGAAGAATCATAATTGTAGTACCCGTTTTCTCGACAAAGAAAGTAATATCAGTATAACAAGAGATAAATCCTAAATTAATCAAAATATTGCTAATTTATCATATCAAACCTTAAGAGCTTGTTTAAGACCTTACAAGGCCTTTTTAAGTTTTAATTTTTTTTTCATTTAAATTAACCCCTTGAAGGAGTTCTATGTAAACTTTCTCACTAAGTTTTTCATTTAAAAAAACATTTTTGACATCTAATTGAAAAATAAACCATTTTTTAATAGAGGCAATGGCAATGAGAGTTCAAATACTAGTCATTCTCGCAATAGGAGCAAAGGTTTTCTCATAATCTATTCCATATTCTTGGGCATACCCTTTGGTGACTAACTTTGTTTTATATCTTTTTAATGATCTGTCACTTTTGATTTTGACTTTAAACACCCATCTACATTGTATAGGTTTTTGGCCTAAATGAAAATCAATTATTTCTCATGTGATGGATTTTCTAAGAGCATTAAGTTTTATTTTCATTGATTCATTCCAATAAGGGTATTGTTTGACATCATTATAATGAGATGGTCCATAATAAGAGCAGAGAGTTATTAACATGCTCTAAAGCTTGAAGAAAATGAATCATATGATACAAATCTAATCGAAGCACTAGAGATTCGATTTGATTTCCTAAGTTGGGATTCTTCTAAGGACATGTTTTGAGAGAACTTGTCAAGGGCACATGTGTGATTACCTTCCCCCCGTCTAGTATACACATGATATCATTTGATACATTTTCATTCAAACTTTCATATCGATAACTAACTTCATCAACAATCGATGATCAATACTAGAGTTATTGTCAAAAGAACTTAATATAGTTATACTCATCATGTCTTAGCAATAAATCAAATAGAAATGAGTAATCAATTTCTCCTTTGGGTCTTTTGCTATCAAACCCATTTTCATTTTCAAGAAAAGTGAGATCTTTTGAAACATAAAGCTTGTTATTTATTGGATCAAAACACCAGTACCCTTTTTGATTTTCACCATAGCCCAAGAAAACACATTTAATGGCTTTTGGAGATAGTTTATTATTTTTATGAGTAAGCACATTACACTCACAACCAAAGATTCCTAGTCTTTTAAAATCAGAAGTCATTTTTAAAAAGTCAAACATAGTTTCATATCTATCCAAGTGCTGTGAAAGGTGCCCATAGCAGGAAAATAGTTTTAATAATTAAATCATGCTTGTTGATTTTGCATCTACCATATATATATATATATAGGGTAACTGAAATATGTTTACCAACCAAATATGTTTACCGGAATGAATCAAGATTTTCATAGGTTTTTTACTTTGTTTCTAAAATTTCACCATAAGGAAGTGATCTAGACGCTTGGTTTTATAAAAACAGACTTTTTGATCATCCAATTACGATGTAGGATCTTTTAAGAGATGAAAATCAATGACTTAGATTTTTCATAAATATTTAAGAATAAAAAATTGCATTTCTTGATCCGATTAAGATGATCCAACAGTCATTCCTAGCAAATGAACCGCGCGGAATTCATCTGAAGGGTTAGATTTGCGTAAAAAACCCTATGAAAATCTTGATTCATACCAGCAATCATATTTGGTTGGTAAACATATTCCAGTTTCCCTATATATATACAATGCTTGCTCATGTCAACATAATATCTATTAGAAAACATCAATTTTCAATTTTTTTTCATATGGATCAGACCTTACAGGTGTAATTTACATGGGTTTTTTTAGTAAAGGGTTAATCTTGGATAATATGATCGTGAAGTGTATCTGGGTGTGTTAAGAGCTTAAAAATTCAACGACCTTAATGCACCAAGGTTTGATGAATAAAAGTAATCATATTTGTACAACGAAAAAAGCCAATTCCCGGTGCAACTTTTAACAAACAGGTTATACTGAACACATCTCGGGGATCCAATTAAGCAGAAAAAGTTGTGGCCGTGGTTTCCAACTACGTAGAAATAGTCACGTCGACATGACCAAACATTACTCCACATATTGATAATTGAAATCCAACATTGCAGCATATAATGCAGCCAGTTTGGAGACAGATCAGATCAGCCAAGTGATCGAGTGGGTGATCTAGGAGAACTGTTCTTATGATAATCTGAAATATGATTGTATCCATCCTATTTCAATCCTATCCGTCCAACCAATGGCTAGGATTAGTCCTCGTTCTCATCTGGATGTGGACTGATCCCAGCTGTCTGTCCAGATGCACCAGTTGGACGGCTAGGATCGACATAAGATCCCCTGTAAGTCTGTACCGTATGTCTGAGCTGGTGATCTGATGGATGCTTAGAGACCGGGATCCGATCCAATGAGATCAGCCTTACGTCATCAGAACAAGAGCGAATCTATTCTCTGGTACCGAATCAAGCCAAACGACATGAAGGATCCATCGTGTCGACCCGCCCGCCCATAAGTGTGTCAGAATGGTTGGACTCTCAAACAGCTGCTTGTACGTTTTGAGGTTGACTTGCACCTCTCATTGCTCTGCAACAGCAATCAGCACGTCGTGCTGCAGTCATAAAGCTCAGACCGAGAGTTATTGTGGGGGGCAAAGCTCTAGAAATTATATACTATCCATGTCGCCACTTGCAGTCTCATAAGCCATAATTTTTTCTTTTTGATAGGCAAGCTGGGGTTAGGTAGACCCCTACCAGTTATACCAATGGGATTTGAACTTGCAACATCCGAACAAAAGGTGGCGCGCACTCACTGCTCCTACCAAACAACAGGAGCCCCTGTTAGTCTTATAAGCCACAATTAACAAAGTCACAAGTGGGTAAAACCAGTGTTGTGAGAGGCGTACGCCTCAATACCTGAAGCGTACGCCTCAGAGGCGAAGCACACACTCAAGGTATTGAGGCGTTGCAGTGAAGCGTTTCAGGCTTGAAACGCACGCTTCACTCATGTGAAGCGCATGCTTCACTCATGTGAAGCGCACGCCTCAAGTTGAAACATGCCTCGCTTCTAAGGCGTACGCATCAGGTTGGTGCTAGTTATTTGATGATCATTCTGCTATTTATCGAAAAAAAAAACAGAGAAAAGGGAGGGATGGGGGTGTATCACAAAAAAAAGAAGAAAAGCAAGAGAAGAAATGTGGGTTTACCAGTCATGGCCAAGAACAAAGAGAGCCCAGAACATGGTGCCCTGAAAAGCACAATAGAGGGGCCAGACCAGCCAATTGTTGAGGTATGCTGCAGCTGCCGCCAAACCGAAGACATCGAAGACGTCGCAGACGACATAGCTCATAGACCTCCATGAATCCTTCAATCAGAAGTGCTTGGGAATGGCAGCACGGATCTCGCCCAACGTGAATGGTGGAGGCGCGACGGGGTTGAAAGAGGAGGCCTTCTCCTTTTCAGGAACAGAAGAAACTTTCAGAGGAGCACTCACCTTCAATCCCCAATCTCTGCATTTAGGGGAGATGCCATTCGAAAAAATAGAGGCTTCTTTCCCCTTCAAATGGAACCCCAACTTGGGGAGGGCACCACCATAGGCTAATGGCTTCCTGAATGGTGCATCGTTTCGTTTTCCTCTCTTATAAAGAAAGCAAGCGCTGTCTTTGCAACCCTGGCTCTGGATGATCTTATAGTTGTAGGGCTGGCGTGCGATGGGAGAAAACACTGCTTTAAGTTTAAAACACACGAGACTTTTGACCCTCGCGGATCACCATCCTGCAATTTTACACGAGATTCACATGCCCCTGACCGTCAGAATCAATCAATGGGCCACCATTGCAAGACCTGTCCATAGCTTGACAGGACCCGGCTCACTTGCGAGTCTTGGTTAATTTGGTGACACGAATTATGGTGATTGGTCGGCGGGAACCAGACCCGTTCAGCATATGACAAGCACGAGAGAGAGAGGTTGGTGCAATATATTCATCCTAAATGACCAAATCTAATGGGTCAAATGCGCGACCCGTTCACAGGCATTGGTTGGACCATGGCATTGCTCCACTAACTTTGGCTCAGGAAGAAATGGGGTGGTCTGGGATGTGTATGGACCGAGCTGGAGCTCCTAACTGTGTTGATAATTGATCGAGTTGTGCTCCAACTTCGAGTCTCTTTCCTAATCTTTAGCTAGGTACAAAATGTTTTACAGAATAAAAAGATCATATTTCTTACTTTCTTCAAGTTATACCCACAAGCGAGCACAACTTTGAGGTGCCCACAAGGGCTTCCCTCATCTGGTTGGAGAGACTTAAAACATTTGTTACAGAACGAACAGAACCAATGCTTTGTTCCGTTCTTTTTGTTCATTTCGTTCAACCCTGGACAAGCCATCAAACATACCCTAATTGATCTTGTGAGGACACAATTTATTTTATACTGTGGTTTATTAGTAGTTTTTATTTAAAATTTTTATTATTTTATTAATATTATATATTTTTTATTAATATTATATATTTTATTATTTTGATCATAAAGCTTACGCTTCAACGCCTCAAGGCTTACGCCTCGCTTCATAACAGACTCAACGCCTCGCTTCGCCTCATCGCATTTAACAACCTTGGGTAAAACAAGCCATGCATGAAAGTGTAAAATGAAAAGCCAGTGTTTAAGAGATGACTAAAGATATATGCATGAAGCTTGAAGCATTTAAGAAGCGTAAAAAAGAAAACTGCAATAAAGGCGAGTAGGAAGATGATCATGATGTAGAAATATAGTTAAAAAGTGTGTTTCTTTACCTCAAATGAACTTAAAAGTCTTTTATAAAAAATATTAATCAAATAATAAATTTTATAATAACAAGGTAAGTTTTAAAAGGAAATTAAAATATAATTCTTCTAACATGAAATAAAACATTTTTAAGATCAAGGAAATTACTTTTTATATTAAGATATATAAACAAACTTCTTGTATTATGAAACCAAGCGTTCAAACAATTTTAAAGGTGTAAAAGTTTCAGGTAGTTTCTCGTTTCCAAACCTAGCTTTCTGAGGTTTCTAAGAAGCCTCCGGTAGCTATGGTCTGAGCTATATAGATAAACAGGGAAAGTGCTTTCTTAAGAAATTAGAATCACAGTTAAGCAAATCAGTTGTCATCCCCATCTACGCAGATGGTGGGCTCGAGAGTACACGCAAAGTAGCCAGTCCCCCGTCAGCGTAGCTGAGATCCTGCATGGGATCTAGTCTGGGCAAGTGTAGAAGATTAGCCAGGTGCATCCTGGTTCTCTCTTATCATGCCAGACCCGTATCCAGCTTGGGCCAGTACTTAACGCATTGAAATCCCTATTTCTCCAACTTGTGGATTGTTAATTAATTCTACAATTTTAATCTAAAAAAAAAAATCTACAATTTTATATGCCAGGGCACCAGCATTTGCCGAGTCTACTAAATATCTCCTATTTTCTCAAGCTTAACTGTGTTAGGGTATAAGAATTTGTTAATTCTTAATTCCTAATGATGAGTACCCTTATCTTCATGACGGCCATTTCTTTGTCAAATACGTACATAGTTAAGGGCCTTGAGTGCTACCAACCTCACCAAATGTCGAGAGGGAAATGAATAGAAAGAATTTGAGAGCTGAAGAAATAATAGGAAAAGTGGTCTTTTTAGGAAGGCCGCAGGAAGTATCATTCTTTTGACTCTAATTAAATTTGGTTTGTCCTCTTCTATATTACTTTCCTTTCAAAAGTGTTTGGTATCACTTTCCATTTGACAGACGGTTGAGACAACAATCGTGGGTGGCTGTGGGCGGTTGACGTTCTAAACAGTGTAGTAGTTATGCTCATAACTCCTTGATCTGATGTGTCTACATCTTGTTTGATATTGACAGCATGTTGGCTTTTTAATGGGACGATTGTTAAGTGGATGGATTCTGTTCCGAGACAGGTGCAGTACCCTTACCTAATCCTAGGGTTCAATGAACTTAGCAGGTTCACTATGTCGGACCCAAAACCCTATAGGATCTGAACCTGTACCTGCTTTGGGTATAGTTTTACCATAACTTGCGAGCAAAACTAGGTCCACATATGTCACAAGTAAATGAAGGAATCGTGGTGGAATAGAGAAAGAATTAGACCCCAACTAGGTGCAAGTGATGACCAAGGCTAATCTACGTCAGAACTGATGTGGGTTCATCAGGGTTGGAGATGAACCAGACCTTCCTGCTCATTCCCAGTTCTGCCTACTCAAAGCTCCTAAAGCATTGGTTTAATTTTTAAACACCACCTAGTCATATCATCATACCGCATACGAAAGTAGAAGCATGGGTAGTCTCTTTTTTAGAGAAGGGATAATATCACTAATTAACAGAGAAAAAAAAGTATAGAATGCAAATCAGGTTGATGGGGTGGGATGAGTCACGCCCCATAAAAAAATAGTTTCCCCAATAGCGTCAAATACAAAAAAAGTAAAAAAAAAAACCCAAACCTGCAGCAGTTTCTGGGTGGAACCTGGGTCAGATCCACCTTAGACCCGGCTGAAGTTCATAAGACGACCCTATTGAACCCAACCAATCAGCTTGGCTGTTCGGCCATTTTCAATGAATCCGTTCTTTTACCTCCCACTGCAGCTGATATAGAATAACTTAAGTCACCCACCTTACCCTTGAATATTCGTTGATTCCTTTCGAGTCAAGTAAGCCTCCAAGTCATCAAGATCCAAACATGCCACACAAATTTCTACCAGGAACTCTTTGAGTGCATGTGGGGGCGCAATCAACACCTCTCTCGAGAAGGAAATGCTGTCCCAATCCGTGAAGAAGTCATTTCATGCTCGGTGTATTAAAGTGCCAATAAAGATACAACAACAACAACGCCTTCATCCCAAACAATTGGGGTCGGCGATATGAACCAAAAAGAAAATCATTTTGGGTCCTCCACATGAATCCTTCTCCTCCAATCATTTCTATCCAATGTCATGTCCTTGGTGAGGTTCAAAGCCTTCATATCCTTTCTTATCATCTCCATCCAAGTCTTCTTAGGCCTACCCCGACCTCTTTTAGCTAATATATTTTCCCATTTCTCCATCCTTCTAACCGGAGCATCAGTAGGCCTTCGTCGAATATGCCCAAACCATCGTAAACAATTCTCACTCATCTTATTTTCAATGAGTGCAACGCCTACCTTCTTACGTATTTTCTCGTTCTGAATCTTATCTTTTAGTGTCTTTCCACACATCTATCGAAGCATATGCATCTCAGTTACACTCATTTTTTGAAAATGATGTCTCTTGGCAGCCCAACATTCCGTACCATATAATAAAGCGGGTCTAATTGTCATCCTATAAAACTTCCCCTTCAACCGCAATGGCATTCTACGACCGCACAACACTCCAGTTGCACTTTTCCATTTCATCCACCCAACCTTAATTCTATGATTTACATCTCTATCAATTTCTCCATTCTTTTGAATGATAGATCCCAAATATTTGAAAGTCATCCACCGCTATTTCTTGCTCACCAAGCTTTGCTACACTCTCATCACTACTTTGTTGCTTACTAAACCGACATTCCATATATTTTTTCATACTCTTACTCAACGTAAAACCTCTTGCTTCCAAAGTCTATCTCCATAATTCTAACTTAGCATTGACCCAGCTCTAGACTCATCAATCAAAACAATATCATCAGCAAACAACATACACCACGACACATTTTCTTGAATTGATCTCGTAAGTTCATCTAACACTATAGCAAAAAGGAAAGGGCTTAATGCAGATCCTTAATGTAACCCAACCGTTATAGGAAAATTGTTTGTCACCCCTCCACAAGTGCGGACATTGGTTACTACTCCTTCGTACAATTCTAAAATAGGTGAGGCGTGAAATCTTCTTCACAAAAATAAAGTGGGCATGGGCTAGCAAGATAAAATCCCCGGCTCTTGTGTTTAGAGTCGATGTTGACCATGTCATAGAGAATCAACTAGCCCATAAGACAACCTCGAAGTGGGAGGTCCGCTGCCCAAAATGCTTTTCTCATAAGCCATGGGGGAGATGACACACCAAAAAAATGATACATCGTCGATGCCTTAAATATCCCATCACTAGCAAGTGGCCAACACTCGCAAAATACCGAATCAAAGGGTCCCTTTTTTAGAACAATGTCCCACACCTCCTCCCCACTAGACCAAAAGTCACACCTTACCATACTTAGCTCTAGCTGCAACATATAAGTTTGGAAAAATGTCCCTAAGTTTCACATCTCTGCACCAAACATCTTGCCAAAAATTACCCACTTTGACTCGGAGAACATAGTTAAAGTGGTCTAAAGTTGTGACCTAACATTTCCAAATCCTGGAACCTTTCTTTCATTTCTTATTTTTGGACAAGCTCCAAGATCATTCTACCAAATCATATTTTTTTAAAAATATCAAATTAAGTGTTCCTTCCCTCGTACAAATCCTCTATAACCACTTGGTCAAGAGGGCAAGGTTGACTCTTCCCAAACTCCAACTTAAAGTGGTTGGGATACAAAAGACCAATTGATAGGTGCCTTAGATTTCTCATCAATAGACCCTTACCAAATAAATTTTTGAAACAAAAAGTTAAGGCATTTTTTAACCTTCTTAGGGATCTTGAAAATTTGTAGGAAGTGTAGTACCGAGCAAAAGATGTTGAAGCAAACAAGGTTTATTTTTCCCACTCTAGAGAGTATCCGGGAAGCACAAGATTGAAGTTTTTGGCAAATCTTAGCCTCTACCACACTCCAATGTGCTTCCCTAGAGACCCCCAAGTGAAGAGGCAGCCCAAGATACTTAACCAGTAAAGACCCTATTTTACAAACAAAAAATGAAGAAGCCAACTATTGGGAGTCTTCAGAAGGGTCATTGAACACCATAATTTGGCTCTTTCCCTCATTCATACGTAGGTCTGATATTTCAAAAAAATATTTAAGTACCACCCAAAGCCCACATATTTTTTCTGATGCTTCCAAAAACAAAAACCAAGTCATCCACAAAAAGAAGGTGAGAGATCAAAACCAATTCCGACACTTTGCAACTCTTGAACACACTCCCTCTTTCGCATTAGAGATCATTGCCGAAAACACTTTCATAGCCATCATAAATAGAAGAGGTGAGAGAGGATCACCTTACCGCAACCCCCTTCTTAGTATAAAAAAGTCACCTCTTTCTCCATTAAGAGAAACCACAATTGAGGTTGCAGAAAGAAACCCATCAATCAATTTTTTTCACTTTTCTCCAAACCCCATATTATGTAAGCAACATAACGAGAATCTTTAATCTAAAGAATCAAAGGCTTTCTCAAGATCAATTTTTAGAACAAAGGATTTCGTATCTTGGAGCTTGATGGAGTGGATAGTCTCATGTGCAATGACACATGCAACATGAATTCGTGGATCGAGAATGAATGCACTTTGTAATTCCTAGATGAGATTTCTGGCTACACTCTTGATTCTTGTTGCCAAAATCTTTAGAATGATTTTAAAAGTAGTTCTCACCAAAGAAATAAACCCAAACCTTCCAATCTCCTCGGCTTGCTGGTCCTTCGTGATGAGTACGAGAGCAAAATTTTTCATGACACCCAAGATTTTGGCAATTAAATGAAAATCCATCATCATTTGTAGGAAGTCAACTTTAACAAATTCTCAAGCATGCTTGAAGAATTCAGTAGAGAATCTATCAATACCTAGATTTTTGCCATTTGGAAGAAACCAAATAGCATTCTTGACCTCCTCTAACATATGCAAGAGATGCTCCTCCTACCCTCTTTGCTTAAAGATTTGAAGGCCATGCTGAAAATGTCATAGTCCACAACCACGACCTTAGAAAAATGTGAGTTGAAGAACTCGGTGACACTAGGTAGGATATGAGGACCCTATCTTCTAGTCCCATCAATCACCAAAGAAGAGATACCATTCACCCTTCGCCTTGTAGAAGCAAAAAGGTGAAAAAAATGAGTATTCATCTCATTCGATTTGAGCCAATAGCCCTTCGCTTTTTGCTTCCACCTTATGCACTCCTGCACCCTCCACTCCCCAATATGGCCAACAAGGTTTTGTCTTTCAATTTTCAGATTTGAGGCCACTTCTACGCTTTTGAAGGACCTTTAATTGGGTCTCTCATTCCTTAAGATCCTTAAACTTTGCCAAGCATTTTGTTTTACTTCATTCTATAAGCTTACTTTGCACAAACCCAAGTTTTATATTGATTCTTTGGGCAGCCCATCCACTCCCATTGGTATCTGAGTTCTACCATTCACCTATGAGAGCCAAGAAGTTTGGCTCCCTTAACCACCAATTTTCCATGCAAAAACTATGACTTCGTCATTCACCCCCTGACCCTATAAAAGCCAATAGTGGAATGGTCTGACTCCGAGATGGGATCCGCCACTCCACACATGTCATGTAGTCATTGAAGCATGTTTGTAGAGACCAAAAGTCTATCAAGTTTCCTCGTCACTGGCGGCACTCTCTTTTTCAACCACATGAATCATGACCCTTGCATGAGGAGCTTCGATAATCGCACTACATCTAAGAATGGTGCAAACCTTTGCATGTTTCTAGTGTAGATTTGTACTTGCTTTGAGTCTTCCAAGCGAAGGATAAAGTTGAAATCCTCACCAATGCACCAATTTGTTGATATCAAAGGCCCCAATTCATCTTTAATTTTTTGTAGTTTTTTTCCAAAAATCCTTTTTAAGGACACTAGTGCATGGTCTATAAACCGTGGTAAGGAGGAACACCATATCTGCATTCCTGGGAGAAAAGTATACCAATATACAAAAGCTTTTGATATGGGCGATGATGCCTTCCAACCCTTCCTTCCAATCCATTACAATACCCTTGAGCAGTCCAAGTCCAATCGACAAGTGAGAGACATAAGAGCTGCCCCTCCACAAGTCATCCATGAATATATGTTCGATTTTGACATTTTTGTCTCTTGAATGCAAATCACATCTGACTTCTTTTGAGCAATAATGCTCAAGATCTACTGTTTTTTTTCACGCCCACACAACCCCTAGCCATTCTACATCATGATCTTCATTAAAAACAACGTGTCCATACCCCTTCCCTCATGAGAACATGTCTCATCCTAGGACTCGGGCACCCTAGCCCTAGTACACACACGCTTTCTTGTTGTCCTCATGTCTGTTAAGATCGACGAACATAAGGAAGGTGCCAACTTCAACTTGATTGCATCGAGGATCTCTTTGAGAGTGCACTCATCATTAAAGCACTCCCAATGAACCGCTACATCCAGCAAGCCATGAGATGGTGAGCCTTCAACGCAACCAAGGTTGGGTGTGTAGACCGGTTTGGTGACCAATGTATGCTCCATATCCACTCAATTCAATCAGATCCATGAAATGGAGCAGGCCAAGGTTGACCCACAAATTCAAAACCAGTATGAGTTCGTGTTTTGGATTCGGGCCAACTACAGGCGATCCAATTGGTCCAGCTTCAGTTCCACACATCAACAAGGAGGAGGAGGGCATTTCAAATTCTTCTTGAAACCATTTTTGAGGGTAGCTAAAAAGGAGAGTTTTGATTGGTCCCCAACTAGCTCATCATGAAAATTCAATCCCAAGATTGACAAATTAATATCCCACCATGGTCTATTTGACCTCTTAACATGGGCCAATTTCTTTGACCTCTCTCCTATCACTCGAGCCTTGACAAAGTACTCTTCCATAGTTTGAGGATCTAGGGTTATTAGTTTGGCTTGGATGTCATCTTGGAGATCTCCAATGAACACTCCAGTCAATGTAGATTCAAACTAATTACCACATATAGTGAAAAATCCTCAAAATCCAATTGATACTCTTGGACCAACCCCTATTGCTTGATGTTTTTCTTCTCTACGTTGTGGTTCACGTAGAGAGATGGTCCGAACCGTTTCCAGACTTCTTGCTTAAACTCATACCAAGTTGGGTTCACGCCAACACTACCATCTAATAGCTACACCCTTAAGGTGAGCTACCACGTATCCGAACCTACTTTCCATTGATATTGATTGAGTTTCAAAATATTGTTTGAACTTTTACAACCACTAATGAGGCTTTTTTTTTTTTTTGAGAAACTAGGAAATGAGATTCTGATTAGGCACGGGAGAGAAGCACCAAAAAAGTTGCACATCCTATATCCGTCTTGTCAGTCCTCTAGGTATTGTTCAAGAATAGAGGCTTGCACTTCATCCTCCTCTTGATCATCAAGATCTTCCTCATGGGTTCTGCCACCTCCATCAGTGAACTGAAACTGGTGAGCTTGCACGCTTGCTTGAAGTTTCTGCAGCAACCCGATGATGGTTTGGAGGCTCGTTTCAAAACCAACCATTCGAGTTTTGACACTACCTAATTTTGCATGAGTGTCTTCAATAAACTTTTTGATGAATTTGAGGTTCATCACCGATGGATTATATGTACCCTTCTTAGGTGGCATGAGGACAAACCAAGTTCACTCCGATAGCAAGTTGTTATTTTTCTGGGCTCACTGGGTTGGTCTGGGTTCGAACTTAGTTTTAGGTTAGGTTGGGTAGGTTAAGACATGGTCAAGTTTAGTTGGATTTTGGCAGGGTTCAATAAAAAATTTGGTTCTCCCAATTTACATTGGATCAATTGCTAAAAATCTAGGAGTGACTTTCAACAAGTTAAGCTAGCTTGGGTAAAAATTTTGGGATTTTAACACTTGTATTTTAGGAGAAATAATTATTTCATTTTTTGAGTTTTTTGGGGATTGGATTTTTGTCAGTTTTTAACAGACCCTCTAAGAGAAAAATTTATATCCCTCACAACACTAATAAAAAAATATAAAAAATATAAAAAATATAAAAAATATAAAAAATTAGGAAAAGTTTTGGGATAGGTTAAGGAAGATTCTGGCAAAGTTTGGGCTTCTGAGTTGACATGATTTGGGAGATAAAAATAAGAAAATAGGAAAAATGAGACTAGGGTAGGACTGGGTCAGGCCATAGATTTGTTAAAAATAGGTTTGGGTGTCGAATTTATTTCTCTTCACTGGGGTGGAGTCTAAACCTGATTTTCGGTAGAATAGTTAAGGACAAGTAGGAGAGTTTATGGTTAAAATTTGAGGGTCAAACTCGTTTTGATTAGAAAGGTATGCTTAGGGAAACTTGGGTCAGATTTTGCACTTCTCAACAATAGAATGTAGGGCCTTGGCTAGGTGAAACGAGTCTAGGAAAGTCTTGGGTTCAATGTTTAGGGAAGGTAGACTTACCAGGGGTCTGATAGGCTGAGGGAGAGGGTCATCTTAAGTTCATGACCTGGGCAGGTCCCTGGGAGGCTGGGTTTGATCCATCGAGTTGCTTGACTGTAATCACACATTATAGACTTAAACTACACTAAGTCATGTTGGGCTGACCTACTTGAGGTCTGGGCTCAAGGGATAGAACCAGCTAAAAGAAGAGAGTGAGAGGGCCTTGCGGCCAAGAGAGAGTAAGGGAGAATGAGAGAGAGAGAAGAGAGTGACAATTTAGAGAGAGTGTAAGGAACTTCAAGTTCATTTCATATTTCATATCCCATGCTAAGGGGATCACAAGCCCCTTATATATGCCACAAAGAGATCATTAACACACAAAACAATTTACAAAAAACATTAATTAAAATTACAAAAACACTAAGAGTCCTCCAGATAGAACTTACTAGACCCTCTTCATAAAAACATTGGCACACCCATCAAGGTGTTTCAAGAGGGGAGGTCAACCTCCCTAGGTGGGGCCCACTTGACCGGCTGGCCCTTGGTATCTCCTTTCGATCTGAATCCCTTCAATGTTGAACCAATCGTTCTTTGCCTTGATTCGTCCAATGCCAAGTTGGGTTGGATCTTTTCTTGCTCTGCTCCATCCAATGTCAAGTTGGATTCAGGTTTCATTGGATCCATATCAATTCAATTTGTGAGCATGTGAAAAATAATGAAATCGAGTTGGTGCATTATAAGTTGAAAGATCAAGTGGCAAACATCTTCACAAAGCCAATGAAGACTGAGTCCCTTTACCATATAATAATGCTTCTTGAAATGAAGAGCTCATCCAATTGGAAGTGTAAACCCATTTTGGGTTGAGAGTCAAAGTCGAATGTTAGACTTGGCTTGTAATTAGGTGCTATGGAGAGTTTTATAAATGTTTGATGTGTAGAGATTTCACGGGCAATGTTGTCATTTATATAATATTCTACGGGTAGTATATGAAATTGAAAAAAGTTTATGTATGATGGTTATGCAAATTGCCCATCCACATAGTGGGTGAAGTGGATTCTTATAATGATTTTATGGCACGCATGTAGTTGGCTACTTGGTGTAGATTTAGTAGGTCAAGTAGTGGTCCATGTGTCAAATGTAGAATCATTGTGAACTGTGATATGTTAAAAGTTTACATGAAGGTTATATGAGTTATAAGAGTTAAGTCATGTAAGCAGGCGTGTCAACGGGTCGGGTTTACTTGGGCCTGACCCGTACCAAACCCTATAGGGTCTGGGTATGGTGATAAAAGAAAAGACCCGATTAAGACCTGGGTCCAAACCCGAAGGTCCAATTAATACATGGATTCAGGTATAGTTTGTGAAATTTTATATCAAACTGGAGCCCGACCCAAGTTTCAATTAAGACCCTCAATTTTCAATGTAAAAATGATAAAAAATATTATTTTACTGGGTATGGCCTGAGTCTGGTTCATGTAGTTCTTATCTGGTTTAGGTATGGTTTCTCTTATGGTGGATCTGATTAGACTGGGTTCAGACCCGATGCTATACCCAAAAATCGGGGCCAAGTCTGGTTCACCTGTGTCCGAACCAAACCCGACCCAGTTGACACCCTACATGTAAGTAGTACTTATAATGATGCATATCATTAGCAAGCATTAGTGGGTTATTAGGTTGAAATTTTATAGTCACTTTTGATAAGTGTAAAAAAAAGACCCCACCAATATTTATACCTATGCGTTATGTAATTTTGAGCATGAGTGAAGTGTACTATCTAATAGAGTGAAGTTTGTTTAGTGCTTATTCTTTATTGACTGTTCTTTTGTGAGACTGAGAACCCCTTTTCTTGTCTATCAAAAACAACCCTACAAATGTGTACGGCATAAAAAATGAATGGCTAGCAATGTGCCAAAATTTCATCACTGAAAAAATCATAATCCTATTTCTAAAAAATACAATCCAAGGTATGATTCCTAGCAAACAAACTTTGTTTAAACATTCATAGAGTTAGATTGCATAAAAGAGATGTTATTGTGATGCCCTTGAAAATCCTTCTTACCAAACAAACCATATAGATCACATTTGTAGGGTTGTTTCAACCATTTGATCATCTCTCTCTCTCTTTCTCTCTCTCTCTCTCTCTCACACACACACACACACACACACACATATATATATATATATATATATATATATATATATATATATATATATATATATATATATATATATATATATAAGTAGTGGTTGTGCAATCCTTAGGTGCTCAGCAAAAGTGAAATTATGTTGGCCGACCATGGAGTGCGTGATGGATGACCAGTATGCAAAAACAACACAAAAAATGATAAAAAAACATGTTTTTGTGCTTTTTAAAACATTAGTGGCTCTTTTGAATCGCCGCTAAAGGTCATAGTTCCGCTGATACCTGTAGCAATGTTTTAAAGTGTCACTAACGCTCCTAAGGGATGCACCTGACATTTAAAAAAGGGGTTTATTAGCGGTTTTGAGTGCTGCTAAAGGTCCTAGCAAAACTGACACCTTTAGCAGTGCTTTAGAACCATTGCTAAAGGTTTTTGTGTGTTTTTTGATGGTTTTCAGCATTTTTTTTGAGGAAAAAAATGCTGAGTGCATGTGATGGACGTTCAGCAAAACTCCACTGGTATCTGCGCACCTATGGATTGCGCAGCTACCTCTCTCTCTCTCTCTCTCTCTCTCTCTATATATATATATATATATATAGGGCTTGCCATCGAACACACAAAAAGTTGAATGCAAATATAGGGCTTGCCATCGAACACCCAAAAAGTTGAACGCAAATCAAACAACTTTGCACCATTGCTCGTGCACATAATCAATGGGAAAAAAAGAATTTTGGATAAAAACACCCTTTAGCAGCAGTTACGACCGTCATTGAAGGTCATTTTTTGCACCAAATTGATACGCACCGCGCCTCTGACCTTTTGTTTGATGAAAGAGTGTACAACCTTGCACCCTTTCATGTGGTGTGTGCTAGTGTGTGTGCATATATACAACACAATCTTTTTATTTTGTTTTTTATGACGAAGGCAATCCTGTTTATAGTTGACAAAGTGAACTGGTAGCTTTATGGTTTTTATACACGCGAATATACCTGGGCCACCTCGACATATGATAGAACTCAATATCGTTCAGCACTAATGCACATCACGTCTAGTACATCACGTTAAAGGCAGTACGGGGTGCATACTTATAATGCAGTTTACATGAGAGTGGTTCCAGGGTTAAAAAGATCAGGTACAATATGATTGCACAAATATTTGTGCATTAAACACCTGATCACCCTCCATCTTGGGGACAGGGCCTGTCAGGTGTGGGACCCAAGACCTGATGGAGGGTGATGGGGTGCGTAATGTACAATTTTTTGTGCAATCATATTGCACCCGATCGGGACTCGTTGCAGGGAGGGGACACTAGACTGCCAGCATCACGACGACTCACGCTGCCACGGTTTTCCATTTGTTGTCCATATTCCGTAGCATGTGAAAGAGGTACACAGGCAATGGCCCACTCGAGATGTTGATGTGATGAGAGTGAAAGTACTTAAATACTTCCTTGCACTGTTTCATTTTTATGCTGAAGTAAAATGTAACGAGGGTAGGAATCTTTTAATAACAGCAATATTGGACAGCATAAATGTCTTGTTTGTCAAAGCATGAATTTCAGTGTTTTTCATTCTGACAAGTTTTATATCAATCATTTTAATGACTTCAAAATTTTCTACAATTGATTTACGCTTGATATAACCGAGTTTGATACATAGACTTTGTTGCATGCATGTTTAATTTCTTCTAATATATCTAGATGCTCTGAAGATTTGGATTGACTTCAAGGGCTTAGCAGGTTCTAGGAACCCAGATATATCTTTTCTAACATAGATTGAATTGATCATCAGAAGAATTAGAGAGCAGGTTGTATGTTCCCCCGGAACACGTACATAATTAACAGCCTAATGAGTGCCAACGTGGCACTCATTCGGACCCCGAACACGCGGCCCCGTGTTCTCGGGGGAACATACAACCTGCTCCCGAAGAATTAGGTAGGCCAAAAATTAGGATACCTCTGAGAAAATAAAATTTGCATGGAAGAATTAAATGAAACGCTTTAGCACACAGGGAAAGGCTACCAAGATCAGTATTCTTTTTTTTTTTTTTCGTTCCTTACTGCCATTCACAAAGATGCGGCCTCTTGTCAGATTGATTCATCCCCCAAACCCCCCCCCCCCCCCCCCCCCCGTCCCCACTTTTTCCACTATACAAAACAAACTACAGAGATCAGTTTTCTAAGCGAGATTAATTAATTGCATAAGTGCCTTATAAGGGTAAAAGACTATAGTAATTGCATTGTGGATGTTCTATTCCTATAAATTCGGGGTTTCACTCTAGATCCCATGCATTTGATGAAATATTCCTGATCAAGGTTTGACCCTAAACAAAATTTGCTATTGTTAAGAAAGATGGTTCATCCAGGACTCTCAATCTTACTCATCTAGAAGAGGTCGATTCTCATGAAAGTTGACCTAATGAGACGCCATATCAAGGAACTGCTGTTTGATCATTATCCTGATACGTTACAGTTGCACAAAACTCTTCAATTTCTTAAACCGTCCAGAGAGACTCCTAAAACATTCCAATCTTATTAATGTAATCTAAATAAATATTGTAGAGTCCTGGTATGTTCTTAGGATAAGTTACATTGTAAAAGGACTCTAAACCGTGTATCATTTTATAATAAAAAAAAAACCTCACTTCTAATCATCTAGAAAGAGAGAAACTCATGGATGTAGGTCACATTGACCGAACCATGTAAAACCCATTGTATTCATTGTGTTCTTTGTTCATGCATACCTCTTCTATCGTGAGAGTCTATCGGTACACATGCCAGTGTGTGTAGATTCCTCTAAATGCTAGTCGTGTTCCTCATGGTATCCAATCCTTCATCATCATCATTGTTTGTTGCATCTCTCATGCCAAATTCCTTAATTTAGTGAAATGATTTTTTATCCTTAGTGTCTATCAAGCTTGATAGACACAATTATCTATTATGGAAGTTGTAAATTAAAGCTATTATGTTTTTTTAGGATTTGTTTAAATATGCTGATGGATCATTCTTTGCACCATGTCAATCTATTCAAGAAGAAAATGATACAAAACCAAATTCTGAGTAATTGATATGGAAGAGAGAGGATCAACTTGCTTTAAGTTAGATTCGTTCAACTGTTACTTAACCTATGTTAAGCCAAATTGTTCGGACCTCTACTACTCACGAGGCGTGGACTACTTTAGAATGGGCATATTCATCTCAATCGAGTATATGTATCTTCCAATTAAAGAAGAAACTCCAGGACATTAAAAAAAAAGATAAGAGCATGATAGAGTACCTTAATCGCATAAAATTTCTTTCAGAGTCTTTAGATGACGTCTGTGAACCTGTCTCTAATGAGAACCTTGTTCATTACACTTTGAATGGATTCTTGATGGACTATGAGAGTTTTGTCACTTAGGTTACCACTCGAGATGGTCTCTACTCATTTGTGGATATTTATGAAATATTGATCAATCAAAAAAAGAGGTTACAAATAAAAAATAGTCAACCTCCATAAGGAGAAACTGCTTCTACTGCATTTTTCTCTCAAAGAGGACGTGATAGAGGACGATCTTTTAGAAGAGGTAGAGATCAATCTAGAGGGGTTGGCCGAACCTCTGAAAATTTTAAAAATTTTAGTAATGAGGTTGGTCAGTTTGGCCCCACACGTTCTCCTCAAAATTAGTCTCAAAATCAAAGAGAAGAATGAGTTATTTGCCAGTTTTGTGGTCGCCATAATCACACAGCGTGCACTTGCTATGACATCTTGAAAGCCTTTGCTGCTATGACATTCAACAACATGCAAGATTTTTCCTAGTACCCAGATACAAAAGCTTCACATCACGTTACTGCTCAAGATCAAGGTATGACCAATAAAATAGAGTATCATGGTTCTAATGGTGTTATGGTTGGAAGTGGTACACAATTACCTATTGTCAATACATATAATCTTTCTTTGTGTCATGAAAATAAAAGCTTTAAATTAAGAGATGTGCTTCTTATTCCCTCTATCAAGAAAAATCTCTTATCAGTATCTAGATTTGTGAAAGATAATCAATTCTTATTTTAGTTTGATGCTAACGAGTTTTATATAAAGGAACCGAGGAGTGAGACTACTCACCTAAGAGAACCAGTTAAAGGGGGATAATATTCATGGCCATCAAAAGTATGATAAAAAGGCTTTATCCCCTACAATTTCTTTTGATAGAATAGGTGCAAATAAGTTTTTGTTTTTTGATGAAATTTGACATTATCACTTAGGTCATCCTGTTTGGAAAATCTTAGAAAACATGGATCTATTTTATTTATGAACAATAATAATATAAAACTTTGCTCTTTCTGTGCAATTAGTAAGAATCATAAATTGCCTTTTGATAAAGCTGAATATTTTGTTCAAGCTCCATTGGAGCTCATTTACGTTGACTTGTGGGGTCCAATTTCTACTCTATCTCAGAAAGGTTTCAAATATTATATGTTACTTATTGATGAGTTCTCAAAATTTTCTTGATTATTTTCTTTGAGCAAAAATCAAATGTTTTTCCTTGTTTTATAAATTTCAAGAATATTGTGGAAAAATAACTTGGAAAAGAAATCAAAATATTTTACAGTGATGGTGGAGGTGAATTTGTTAGCGATAAATTTATCAATTTTTCAAATAGTTATGGCATTAAAAGGTGGCTCTTGCGTCCTCACACCCCTCAACAAAGTGGAGTCATTGTAGAATCTCGTATGGCCTTATTATTTTATGTTGGTCTTGGTAAAAAATTCTAGGTTGATGCTTTTAGAACCAACATTTATCTTATTAACTGGTTACCCTCTGCAACTTTGGGTTAGAAATCTCTCTATGAGTTGTTGTTCCATCGTGTTCCGAGTTATAAACACCTTAAAATTTTTAGATGTACCTGTTATCTATACCTTGTCCCATATGTAAAATACAAACTTGAACCCAAATCTAAAACGTGTGTCTTCTTAGGTTATGAAACCAACTACAAAGGATATATGTGTTATGACCTAGTGTCTCAGAAAACTTTTGTTTCTAGACATATGTTTTTTGATGAGGGAGATTTTATGTATGCTAGGAGCAAAGAACCCCTCACATCAAAAGAGGTTACTAATTGGATCTAGACTCAAAATTCTAAATCATCTAGCAAGTCAGTTGAAACCATTAACCATAGCAAACCAATTAATCTCATTCAATTACCTAATCCATCAGAATATGGTCAACTGTGTAACTCTTTAGATGAAGTGGTCTTTCCTGAGGTGTCATTAGATGAACCGTCCATGCCAGACATGCCCCCCTTATAGCCTAATTCAGAGTTAGAAACCTCTTTGCTTTCAGAACATCCCATAGAAGAGAGATCTAGTGAAAACGTTTTGTCTTCCTCTTCTTGTGGATTGAATCTCAAAGTAGATCTCTCTAACCACACTTTATCTAGATCTCATCGTATGGTTACCAGGTCCCAAGATGGAACCCTGCAACCTAGACTTTTCTTTGGACCCAAACATCCTATTGCTCTCATAAGTGCAATCACCCAGGATGAAAATAAGCCCTACGACTTTGACCATGTTAATTATGATTCTATCTAGCATCAAGATATGAAAGAAGAGCTTAGAGCCTCACATCAAAATCAAACCTGGTTGGTTGCAAGTGGATCTACAAAATAAAAAACATGCTGATGGAACAATTGCTAGGTTCAAAGCCTAGATTATTGCAAAAGGATATAGTTAATAGAAAGGTGTTGATTTCTTTGAAACCTTTAGTCCGGTTATTAAACCCACATATGTGAGAATAGTTCCGTCAATTGCGGTTAGTTCAGGATGGCCAATTCATTGTTAACAATGTGTTTCTTCATATCATCATGCAAGAAGAAGTTTATATTGAACTTATAGATTAATTTCAATGATAACAAAGCTCTTTAATGAACTAATGGTTATATCTTAAGTGTGCAAAGATTTTAACTGACTTTATGTGCAGAAAACATTCACGTTCTAGTGCCAAAAATTCCTCCAAGAAGTGCAAAAAAGATCACACTTTGAAATGAGGTGTTTAAGAAAAATATAAAGAATTTATTGATTAAGTGTCAACCCCTGGAAAGCATATGTCGACCCGTGAATTGCCCAAAAATAAAGTTCAAAAGAATATCATGTTGAAAGGAAAAATATGTCGACCTGCATGAATGACATGTTGATTCTCGACAAACCGAATGCATGTCTGCTTGAGCTAAGCTCAAAGTGTCAACCTTTAAAGTGTTCACTCATGAAGAAATAAAAAGGTATCAACTCTCAGGATTAAAGCGTCAACCCTATAAATGTCGACATCCTTGAATAACTTGTTGACCTCCAGCAACGAATACTTGAATATCTACTAAGCACAGAAGTGTTGACATCCATGAAGCAAGTGTTGACCCCTCCAGCAATTAAAAAGTGAAATGTCGACCCCTGGATCTGAATGTTGACATCTGCTAAAGAAAAGAGCTTTGAACGAAATTGAAAATATGAATGAAGTGTCAACTCGGATGATGACATGTTGACACTTGGAGAATATATGTTGACACATGAAGTTAAATATCGACATATAAGAGCAGCATGTGATTTTAACGATCATAAATCCATTTAAAATTCTTGGTTTGTATACTCAATCACTCTCCCAACAGATTAATATCAAGTATTTATTGAAGAGGAAAAACTACTCCAATATTGTTAATCTATGTAAACAAATCAAATCATCAAGCTCTTCAAAATCAAAGTTCTTAAAAGTTCTAAAGCATTCCAACAAGCTGTCTTCATCGATTTTTTTGCTTAGCATTGAGATTATTTAGGGCTTTTCTGTATTAAGTTTCACTCATCCTTGCACATAACTATGTTCACATTTATATGGTGTAAAAGAATGATAGTATTCAACCATTTGTATTCATAACTCTTGTGTTGAGTTACAGTGAGTCAATAGAGCTCACAGTTGAGTTTTACAAGCAGTGTGAAACCGTTGTTATTTGTTTTTAGCACTGTGAAGCTAGAGGATTTTGTTTTCAGCACTATGAAGTTAGGGGTATAGTGGATTGAACAAGAGTGCCAAGATGACGTAGTCCGAGTTTGGCCGAACCTCTATAAATCTTGTGTTGTAGTTTGCTTATTTCTTTTATTTTCACATCACTTTTCTTAATTTACTTATATCCGTTTGTGTGAAAAGTGAAATAGTTTTAAAACCCAATTTACACCCCCTTTTATGTGTTTTTCCATATTGAGACTCAACAATTGGTATCAAAGCCTCACTTTTTCATTTAAGAACTTTATTGTTCGAAGAAGTAGATCCATATGGCAACTTCGTAGGAACTCCTCTTGGAGAAGGGGCTTCCTCTATCCGATTTCCTAGATTCGATAAAACAAATTATAACTATTGAAAAATTAGAATAAGTATTTTTATTCAATCCATCAAATATAAGGTATGGAAAGTGGTTTTGAAGGTCCATTCAAACTTGAAGAAGTTGATGAAAATAAGTGGACAAAATCTGACCATAAAAAGTTGACCTTAAATGCAAAATCTATTGATTTGCTATTTTATACGCTTGATGCTAATGAATTCAACCGTGTTTCAATTTGTAAGAGCATTAAGAAGATTTGGGACAAACTCAAGGTTACCCATGAGTGAACAACTCAAATAAAGCAAATGCAAAGCAAATATGGTGGTACACGACTATGAGCTCTTTAAGAAGAAGACGAAGAGTCCATCTTCGATATGTTTACAAGATTTACCAACATTATCAATGGGTTGAAAGCTCTTGGCAAAGAAAACCTAAGCCCGAAGATAGTGAGCAAGAGACTTCAGTCTCTTCCTAAGTCTTGAAGTCCGAAAGTAACCGCCATCGAGGAAGCTAAAGATCTCAACAAGCTATCTGATAATGCATAAATTCTGCATTTTATACATATATTTCTATGCATGATCCATCAAAAGAATGCATTAAAAGCTCATTCTTATCAATGTTTTTGAGAAACTGCTTTGAAATTCAAAATAAAGATAAAATCACATATTTAAATCATTCCCTGCATTTTTTTAGTGTTTTGATTAGTCTAGACTTTTTAGTTTATAGTTTAATTAGTTTAAGAATTCCAACTGATATTTTATTTTAATTAGAAGTGTCTTTTCTCTCTCTCTCTCTCTCTCTCTCTCTCTATATATATATATATATATATATATATATATATATATATATATATATATATATATATATAGAAGTGTGCTTATTTGAAATTTTTAAAAAATAACTACAGTTTTTCAGAAAATTGTGTGACCTAACTAAATTAGTATAAAAATCCTCTTTTCAGAAGAGTGGGGCGTCTCCCTCTTGAGAAAAATGTAGCCTCCGTCTCCTTCTTCCTCCTCTCTTCCTCTCCTTTTTCGTTCCCAACCGGTTCTCCCTATTTTCTTTCGCTTTCTCTCCCGTTCTCTTCTTGCTTCTAATCCCTTCTAGCATCGGTTTTTCTAGTTCCCATCATCAGAGGAATGTGCAACTTAGAGAAAAGATCACTTCTTTTTTTTTAACCACTCCGTTGAAAATGGATCACGAGTTCTTTGTTGATTTTGTTTTATTTTTATATTTTTGTTTTGCAAAAAAGCAGTTGTGCGTGCAGTAGGCCCTCAAAAGTACCCCTAAAGAGCCCTCAAAGGTCCCCTAAAGATCCCTAAAAGGCACCTCAAGAAAGCCCTTATCAAGTGAGCAAGAGATACAAGGGTTCAAGTAAAGCAGTGGAGATCAAGGGACTAGAGCTCAATCAAGAAGAATCTTTTTCTTTTCTTGTAGCTTTAGGATTATTTATTTATTTTTAATTTGGGTTTGTAATAAGGATATTTATTATTTTTGAGCCCTCTGCAAGAGGGTAACTCATTGTAATAGTTAATTACTTTTATTTATTTATTTTTAAGGCAATAAAGCTTGCAAATTGTGTGGAATACAAAGTTTATTCTCTCATTCTTCGAGTTCGACCTGGATCTCACCCTAGTGTGAGACAATTTTTATTATTTGGTGTTTGGCTTTAACAAAATATTTTTATAAAAAATATCTCTTTAAAAATCTATTTCATAAAACTTACACCATTATCCTTAGATGAATTGATGGGTTCATTTATTGCCTATGAAATATCTTCAAAAAGAAAATATAACGATATAGAAGTAAAGGAGAAAAAAACTTTTTCTTTAAAAGCAAAGTCATCAAATATGGATTCAAGTTTCGATAAAGAAAAAGCAAGTGAGAAAGAAGTGCTTTCCATGATGACAAAGAATTTTAGAAAATTCCTTAGATATCAACAGAGAGGTCAATCAAGTGGTAAGAGGTTCTCAAAGAAATCATCCCCTCTGAAGGATCAACCAAAAGATGAAATCATTTATTTTGAATGCAAGAAACCAGGACACATTAGAATTGATTGTCCCTTATTGAAGAAGAATATCCATAACAAAGAGAAAAAGAAAAACAAGAAGATTATGATAGCAACTTGGAGTGTTGAAAATGCCTCTTTATCCAATGAAAGCGAACATGAAGTTGCAAATGTTTGTTACATGGCTAATCAAGATGACCATGATGAGGTAATTAATGATGAATATTCTTCTTATTCTTATGATAAAATTTTAGAGGCATTTAAAAAATTGTTATTTTTTTTATAAAGTTTGAATTGAAAACAAAGGACGTAAGAAAAATGTTAAGTATTTAACCAAACACATTGCATGTTTGCAAAGTGAAAAAAGTTGTTTTACTAAATGAGAAAAAATTTATTTGTATTAAAAATGAATGTTTGCGATTGAAATAAATGCTTTGATAAATGAGAAAAATGATGTTTATAGTAAGAATGATTTGCTTGAGAAAAAAAATATTGATTTAAATAATTCTCTTTCTAAATTTGTTGGTGGTACCAAAATGCTAAATGCTATGTTTGGCTTATAAATGAAAGTTTTTAGAAAAGAAAGAATATGATATGTTTCAAAGATTACTTCTCCCAAGAGGCCTTTTGTCAAAGCTAAATTGTCAAGTACTCTATTTGCCACTTGCAATTTATGTGGCAAGAAGGGTCATGTATACAATGTTTGTTGGTTTAAAAAGAATAGACACAAGGTGTAGGCCAAGTAGATTCTCAAAGATCAACTAAGATTATAAACTAACTCAAAAAGATCCAAACAAATTTGGGTACCAAAAGCCTCTATATGAACTTATTCTTTTTGCAGGTATGTCTTGAAGCCAAGACTGATGATGATGCATGGATATTGGATAGTGGATGCTTAAGACATATGACAGGAGACAAATCATACTTTTTCTCTCTCATAATGCAAGATTGTGGATCCATTGTCTATGAAAATAATGTGAGAGAAAAAATCATTGGTATATGTACCATTGGTAATAAAACTTCTAAACTCATTGAAAATGTATTTTATGTAAAAGGGCTAAAACACAATCATCTTAGCATTAACCAACTATGTGATAAAAATCATAAAGTTAGTTTTGATGAATCTCATTGTCAAGTAATCAATATTAAAACTAATGTTGTTAAAGTTTTTAAAAATCTTGTTGACAATGTTTATTTTGTTAAATTAGATAAGTTGTGTGATTTTAACGTGTGTTTCATATCTAATGGCAAAGATGATTGTTGACTTTGGCATATAAAACTTAGTCATGCAAGCTCTAATGTTATTTTTAAAATTGTTAATCATGATCTTGTCAAAAGTTTGCCAAAATTATGTTTTGCTTTGGATAAGGTATGTAATGCTTATGCAAGAGGGCAGCATATAAGATCATCATTTAAATAAAAAAAGATGTTTTCACTTCAAGACCTTTGAAACTTTTACATTTAGATCTTTTCGGTCCTTGTAAGATAAACAGTCTTGGTGGAAAAAGGTTTGGTTTTGTTATTATAGATGATTTTTCATGTTTTATATTGTAAAAAGACTCTAAACCATGTATTCTCTTATAGTAAGAAAGAAAACCTCTCCTCTAATCATCTAAAGAGAGAGAAGCTCGTGAATGTAGGTCGCGCCGAACCACATAAAAATCAGTGTTCTTTGTGTGTGCAGACCTCTTCTATCATGAGAGTCTACCGTTTTTAGCTATTCTAGTTTTAACCGATGCAACCTATGGTGGTTTTGTGACACAGTCTCATCTTGAACTTTTTTAGAGAAGTCCGAGCTTGAACTTTGCTCAAGCATGCAAATCAACCATGTTCTTTCCTTTTTTCTTCCCACTACCCTGTCTGTTAAAGTTCAGTAGGAGATTCTGTCAGCCTACATCTAACGAGACGGGATCAGGTCAGAGAGCACTTCTGGATGCCATTGATTTCAAGATGCAGAAGTGCAAAGTCTGACCAAATCTCGTCTTAGCTACTTCATTTGGAGATTCATGACTTTTTGTGGTACACTTCGATTTATCTCATTAAAAAAAGAAGTATAAACTAGCAACCTCTATTGAAGGGCCATTGACTACTTCATTTTGGAATTCGTTGATTCATGCAGTAAGATATTGTGGTTGCCCACTTGCGGTGTCAAAGTTTTATTTACAAGTTCTGGGTTCCAATCAATTCCTGCACTTATGAATGATTAAGCACAGGTTCAACAACTTCCAACTCTTCAAAAAAAAAAAAAAACTTCCAACTTAATTAATGACTTAGTCAGTATATTGTGTTTAATATTCATTTCAAAAAAAAAAAGTAGTGTTTTAATATTGGACAGCCAATGAGTTGAATGAATCTGGTCCACTCATGTTCAATATATGTGTCTGTGAAGATCCATGCGCAATCAACTAACTTTTTTTTAATGTTCTTCGTGCCTGAAGACAAACAGCAGTCTCTCGACTAAAGGGACTCTTAAAGTTTGCGTCTGGCAAAGTTTGGCTTAGTCTCTCTCTCTCTCTCTCACACACACACACAGACACACACACACAGATTTAACAAAATCGGTAGTTAGTTTATTTTGTTTGAAGTTCAATGAGTTTTTGAGATTTGGTTCAGAAGTACGAGTCCACGTGTGAGTGAAACCTGGTTCAATTCCTAAGCCCAATAACCTTCATATATCAGAAAGGGTGATCATTCACACATGTATGGGTCCCACACATGTGGCTAGCTGCTACAACTGCAATTGGGCATGTCCTGAAAGAGCCAAGATTGTCAAATACTTGACCCATATCAATCGGTTTCGTTCACATATGCTGGCCTAATTTATTTGCATGTGGGCCAATTGAACCACATGCGTCTATCCATGCATGTAGAGAGCTAAAGAGTACTGACGAGTGCATGTTTCTACAATATAGAATTATATTCTTTAAAAAAAAATGCAATATAGATTTTATAAACTAGACGAAGCACTTCGCGCGCGCAGCTGATGACTGTATACTAAAATCTCATGTACACATGGCCCTGAACTGAAACGTAGCAGCATGAAAAATAACACACACACACACACAGATGTTATCGTTCTACTTATACACTATACAGGGATCGACTTTACAATGCCAATGCCAATGCCAATGCCAATGTTGGATAAATCCATTGAACTGCCCACCTAGCATGTTTGCCAACTGGGCCATACCTTCAATGTTTAGATTGCAATAACAAATTTTCATATATGAGGATGATGAGTTCCAAGTAGGGGTGCCAACGGGTCGGCTTCGGACCCAGGTAGAACCAGACTTGGACCAGATTTTCGGGTATGGTATCGGGTTCAAATCCAGGTCTAATCGGGTCTACTATAAGAGAAACCATACCTGGACCCTGTAAGAACTACATGAACCAGACCCGGTAAAATAATATTTTTTTATCATTTTTTACATTGAAAAATTACTGATCTTAATCAGAACTTGGGTTGGGCCCAGGTCTAGTATAAAATTTCACAAATTATACTCGAGTACATGTATTGATCAGACCTTCGGGTTCGGACCTGGGTCTTAATCGGGTCTTATTATTTGCCACCATACCAGGGTTTGGTCTGGGACGGTCCGGTAAACCCGACCCATTGACACCCTAATTGCAAGTCTTTTGGTCAAATCTAGCTCTAGATTGGGCTTTTGTATTAGATAAGGTGAGTCAAAGTTTTGCCTTTTTTAAGTTCATCCAAATGCCCGTACGCACTCAACGACTAGAACTTACTGTAGTTCACTTGGTATGATCAGTTTCAGGTCGTGTTTTCCTTTTTTATTTATGTGACTAATTTGTTTATAGCTAGCTTTATGGTGGCGATGTTACTTAGCAGATAATTAAATTGCTACAAATGCATCAAGTACCACAGAAATTAACTGTGGCCATTCATTAACAAATTGAATATTATTGTTACTACATTTACTTATATCAAACAAGAATAATAAGTAATTGTGTATATGACTTCATTAGTATTCAATAACTCTTTTTCCTCACCGACAAGTTTAATTGCTTGTTTGAAAAAGATACACTTCACTAGATCTTGAAAGCACGTAAACGTCTGCCCTTGTTTTCTGAAAAGGTGACCTTTTCATTAGGCCCTCTTATCTTCTAAAGAGAGTCCATTAGGAATTAATCTTATCTCACGTAAGCCGGTTAATCACCGGCATCGACCTTCCGAAGTCCAAATTAGAAGAATATATGATATGCATAACAGAAGGTCCTTCCCCAACAAGTGTGTTATTCACCTGGTGCAATCAGATTCAGCTCAGTGGAGCTTCTTCTTCTTCCTCCTCCTCTCTCTCTCTCTCTCTCCCTCTCACTCTCAAGTACAATTTTACATACTTTTTTTTTTCGTAAAGTTGGTACAGATACTTGAAAGCATGACGTATATAACATGAAGAACCCTATTTACGGGACCACAATGAAGCCAAACTGCTTTAGTCATGAATGCGATGCACTTCCCCAGAATATCAAAATTCAACTCTTTGCTTTCTCTTCGATGGTGAAATCGACATTGCCATTCCACGGATAGTAGTGATCAAGCAAACTCACGCTTTAGAAAGAAGAGAACTTTAAATTGAATAGATCATATTATAATTAATGCCATGAAGTCATACAGATTATGCGATAATTAATTGTGTATATACACAACAAATAAAGAGTGATTATTGGAGATGGAGGGAAGAGGGGACCATGTCTTGAAGAAGACCATGGTCATGCATCTGCATGTTCTGGCTAAACGCATGAGAGCTAGGGTTCCTCGTGAACAGGGAACTGAAATCATAGCAGGGGCCATTTTTCTCAAGGAGTTGCAGCCTTCCCCCTAGAGAGAAGTCATGATTAGCCGGTGCAAGAAGAGGGGGGCATGCTGCTCCGGCTCCATTCCTTCTTAGTACAGTTGGAATCTGATGGGTGTGCTGCCCTTCATATGTGGTGATAACAATGGTTGGATCCTTGAACGACCTCTCGACTCGCTTCTTCACTGGACACTTCTGGCTGGTGCACCTATAATAGTTCCTGAGAGAACAACTCAATCATGGTGACCATTATCATTGTGAAACTTGTCCTAGAATTCTAACAAAAAATATGGGAACCACATGAAAAGACATGCTAAGAAATGACAAAATGGATGTAGTACTGAAAGAAATTAAGGTTATGGTATGATGAAACAAACCTTGGATAAGGGCTATGCTTCACAGCTTTTTGGCCATACTTTCTCCATCTGTAGCCATCATCCAAGTGATCCATTTCGCTTTTGGTCATGAAAGCAAAGCGTGGCCCCCTTTCCTTTTTCTCTCCCTTCCTCTTTGGCTTCTTTCTGGCAAAACAAAAGTAAACCCGCTTCTGAGATAGGCTCATCACAAGGGCAGAAAATACAGTATGGGTGCATATTCTCACTACAATTTCAAAACATTAATCTCCAAGTCTTGTCAGGATAGTTGGGTGGAAACAGCAGCCTGACAGATTTCTGACTTCTAGGCTGCGTTTGCTTTTAAGGAGAGGTACTGTCTTCCTAGATTATCCCAGAATAATGCTAGATAAAGAGGAGGTACATGGGCTATCCTGGTTTATCCCGATAGAGACTAGTAAAGCTCATGAGAAAGCAAAATGCATTATTGTTGCATGTCTAGCCACCAGGACAATAACCAACCCAAAGTGAACTTTGAGTTCTGTAAATTAAGAACAAGAAACGATATATATGTATGCTTAACAGTTGAGAAACTTACATGATCTTCTTTGGCTCGCCTTCCTTAATCTTCTTTGCGCCTTGGCCTTTATTCACATCGGCTCCGGCGGCCTCCGTGGACGATGATGAATCCAAAGAATTGGTTGATGATGGAGCTACAATGGTCGATCCCATCACCGTCTTCTCATTGCCGGAGTTATTATTATTGAAAGGTTCCGGCCAGGAGTAAGGAAAGTCAAGAACGTCAGAGCTCAAGATCGAGCCGTCGTTGGCAGGGATCTCAGTCTGAAGGCACTCGGTGAAGCTCATGAATGGAGGAGGAGCTTCAAAACTGGCCGCAAGATCATGAATCTCCGCCGAGTCTCCGGCAAAGAAATCGTCGAAACCATCGGAAAACGGGAAACCCATCTCGGAATATTCTTCTTCTCTAGCGTGTTCTTCTGCAAGTTGGCGTTTCAGGTTATTGTGTGTGCACCTCCTTCTTCCACCATGAAAGCTGCAGAGAGAGAGAGAGAGAGAGAGAGAGAGAGAGAGAGAGAGAGGGTTTGGGGAGGGTGTTAAGAGAGGGGAGGACGTTATGGGGTGGGTGTTAGCGTCTTTGTATGTACGCAGACGAGCACTGCCGCGACCACCTGCTCCTGCTGACGCTGCAACCGTAGGAGGCTCCGTGGGTCAAAGTTCAACCCGAGCGTTACCGCCCGATACCTAACACGTGTCTCTCTGACAGACCAAGCGGTCGGTCTGCGGCAAGTGAGAACCAGACACGTCTGTAGGAGGAGGTGACACTTGATGACGTCAATACTCTCGCTCTGATTGGGTCAAATCCGGGTTTGGTTCGTGGAGGCATCCATCCCTAGAAGACACGGAATTCGGGTCTGGCTAATTGCGCTTTACGAAAATGATGAAATGTCCATCGAGTGTAACAGGTAATTTGCTATCATATGCCAGATCGGTTTAAAATTAAATTGTCTATGTGGATCTGATCCGGTGTCCAGTTGGCAAGGGTCTAACTTGGAACCGACTCTCACTCTCTCTCTCACTCTGACCTATATAGGCTAAGTACATCATTTGCAATGGATGTTTATCATCAGGAGATTCTAGATCATTACACTTGTAGCATAAACCACCATATACAACGATCCACAACTGTGCCCGTATCCTCCCTATTACATTGGGGACCAATCTGACTAGAACCAAACACTAGAACAGCCATGTTGGGCCTATTCAAATAGATTCTCATTTTGCCTTCTAAAAATGTACATGTAAAATTTCATGGGTCTTCATCAATCAGCAAGTCAAAAATGTGGAACTTAATTTGTTCTGTTGAGTGCGTATGTGGTTCAATCCAACTCACCTTAGACCCCATTGGGCTCTTAGGAGATTGCTTGAATCATTGACAGCCAAGTGATAAGGAATGATAACTTGCAAAAGCCTAAAACAGATCGTTCGATATATATATATATATAGGAGCGCAATGCTGCTGAGAGTCCATCGCAGGAATGATAAACGCTCAGTGAAATCTGATCAAAAAATGCTGTTTCAGTGTGAAATCGCACCTTTAGCACGGTTCTTGACCGCCGCCAAAGGTCACAGCAGAAAAAAGGGACCTTTAGTGGCGGTAAAAAACCTTAAAATGTTGATCGCACGCATATTTGATGATACGGGCTTATCATATATATAGTAGCATGTATTGTCAAACTCATTAGTTGTCTGTACACTACAGCGGTCCAGGACTGCCTCTAAAGGTCGGGTTTCAGACCAGATCTTTAGCGATGGTCCAGGACCATCAGTAAAAGTAAAAAAAAAAAAAACATACATGGATGGCTGGGGGCGTTCGACGTCGTTCAACGCCCAATGCATCTGATGATACATGTATATGTATAAACTTGGGCTATGAGAACTTAACCTGCTCTTGAATCTATGAAGAGAGATTTTTGAGACTTGCTTTTGTGATCACGCCCTTTTGAACAGGGTGAGGAAGCATGGGGCCCAAGGGTGGAGCCACATTGTGGGTAGGGTGGGCACATGCCCACTCTAACCTAGATAAACACCCCCCCCTCTCCCCGAAGGGTTAATTGGCCAGGGAGTGCAGGTTGGCAGTGCCCCGGGTCATGGTGGGCACCACTTGTGCCTGATCCAAATGGGTCAGGGTGACCCCAAGCTGAGCGTGGAGTACAAAGCCACCCTCTCTCTCTCTCTCTCTCTCTCTCTATATATATATATATATATATATATATATATATATATATATATATATATATATTCCTTTAACTCTCCCGACCCCCTCTTTTTTTCCTCTCTGTCTATCTCTATTCCTTTAGCATAATGTATGATGCTTATTAGGGTTTTATTTTTTTATTTAGGTTATTTTTTAAATAACATAACTGTTTAATTAGGGCTTTCAAGTTTTTGTATGTTTTTTAATTAGCATTAGGCATGTAATTAATGCTTGATTTAGTTAGAATATTATGATTTTTTTAATGAACATGAATCCATGAATTTTTTTTAGAGATTAGGGTATTGGTTTGCATTTTTCCAAATGATGCAAATGTTTAATTATAATTTTTGAGTTTTTTATTTTATTTTTTCTTTTTATATATCATTAAGCAAGATTCCATTAATGCATGCTTGATTTTGATGCCATAAATATTTAATTAAGTATTTTTGTCTCTCTTCTTTTCAATCAACATTAAATATGATTTTGTGAATGCATGCTTGATTTTGGTTAGAATTTTAAGGGTTTTATGTTTATTTTTCAATTAACATATCTATGAATCATGTTGTTAGGGTTTTGATTTGTTTTCTTACTGTGCATTTGTGCCCACCCTAGTTTAGATTCTTTACTCTGCCCCTAATGGGGCCTTGCTCTTAAAGGAGGGTTGACAACCACCATCAAGGGGTGAAGCAGAACATGAAACTATAAGTGTAATATTTGATATTTTTTGGTATTTTTTTGAATTTTTGTAAGTTCTAAATAATATTTTTTTTAAGGCATTATTTATGAATTTTGAGTTATGGTTGTGTTCGTATCAAAATTTTGAAGGGAACAATCTTTGTTTTGTCGAAAACGGAGTTGATTTGAGTTCAGAGCAAGCTGACAAGTTTTGGGGGTATTTTGGTCATTCTATGAGAATTTTGAGGGTATTTTGGACTTGAGGGATATTGTCATCCATTTTTGTGTTGACTAAATTAGTCAACTATGTGAGGGTCATAGTTGACCCATTTTTTGGCTGACCGATGGTATGGTTGTTACTTTGGAGGTTGACCAAGGTTAAGATAGGGTTCTTTTGGCCATGATTGCCTTTTGGGGGCATTTTTGTATTTTTGGGGACTGAGCATTTGCTCAGCCCTGCCAACTCTAGCAAGTTAGACCTGCCAGGGTTAACAAGACTTAGCCACCTAGTTGAGCCCCTTGAGGACTGGGTTAGAGCAACTAGGCTTGTGACCTAGTTAGCTTAATGGAAGGCTAACTAGGGCCCAAGAAGACCATTCTAGTTAGGATTCAAATTAGATCTCAACGGTTCCAATTCAGAACCTGACCCAAACCTAGTTTCTTTTCTTTTTAAGAGACCCAACGCCTCTCTCTCAACTCTTTCCACGAGTTGGTCTTCTACTTCTCTCTTTTTTCTCTCTGTCCCATTCAAAATCTCCCATACCATTATTATTCATTTCTCTTCCATTGGAGTTGTGCTTAAGTGAATCTTCTTCTCTTACCCATATTCTTCATGGAGCTGCGAAGATCGTGCAGTTGTGAAGGAACTGCTATTTGGGTGGAGTGTTGCCATGTGTTGAAGCTCAAGGAAGGATTGACCAAGGTAGGTTGGCCCTCCCCTTACATCTTCCATTTCCTTCTCCTCCTTCTCTTACTGCTTTCCCTCTTCTCATTCTTGTTTTACCCGATTTTGGGTGTCCTCAAGGTGGAGGACGTGTTGCAGCACCCTAGTGGCTGTAAGGGATAAGTGTCGTTAGTTTTTTATGAGGATTCTTTACATGTCAAATTTTATCGAGTAAAGGTAGGAGCTTGATCCCCCTGTCACGATAGTGGCATGCATAGGCACAAACTGTATATTCTATGTGCATGTTTGAATGCATGTGAGATCTGAAAGGTGCATCGTGTTAGTTGATTTTTGTAAATGCTTGAAATATATGTTATCTTCATAGAAATATGTTTTGGGAAATGAAGTCCCTAAGGGAGTGTTTCCGCTGAACATACAATTTAGTAATGTAGAATCGATGATGGTTCATGTTCATGCTGTTAAACTATGTATATTTTCATGATAGAATGTTGGCTTCATGATTTTTCAATGTTGTTATAGGGTTCTAGAGGAGATCTGTAAAAAAATCACATGTTTACTAGCAGGTTTTAGACTTCTAGTAAACACAGGAGTCAACCCTTGCTATACAGGAGTCGACCACTGCTTGTTACAATAGGTTTGATGTAGGCCCAAAGGTCGACCCTTAGTTTTGGAGGGTCGACACTCGAGGTGGAAATTTGCCCTAGTTCAAAGAAAGAGTCTACCCCTAATTTTGAAGGGTCGACACTCGGGGTGGCAGTTTGCCCCAGTTCAAAGAATTTGTTGACCCCTGATTTTGAAGGGTCAACCCTTTCTGGACCGAATAAGGCCTTGTATCAAAGGAGTCGACCCGTGTTCCGGAGGGTCGACCCCTGCTGCTATATTTGGTTTAAAGAAGTGCCGAGGGTTGACAAATGTTGTCTGAGGGTCGACCCAGACCCATGAGGGTCGACCCCTAGTTCCAGGAGTCGACTCTTGCTGAGTCTTGGGTTGATCCTAAAGTATTTGGGTGAATGAATTTTCATTATTTCAAACAATATTTCTCCCATGTTTTGACCAAGTTTTGATGAAATAAATCTTGGGTTTTCAATTGTAAATCTATGAACATATGTTTTTTAGAAAATCCCCAAAACCCACATTGTTGAAAATGAGTTTGGTGTTCTTGGAAGCAAGGATTTCTGAATACTTTGGAAATGCTTTTCTATACTATTGAAGGCTTTAAATCCACTTATATTTTGGAAATATTGTTTAAAATATAATATACTTTCAGATTTGTATGCTCTTTGAGACAACCTTTAAAGTTTTGGAAAGTTTGCATACTTATAAAGATTTTTTTTGAATCTAGGAAACTCACATATTTATGTATGCTTTTACTTTTGCATATTCTTTATGGTATAAATATGGATGTATCCTGAAAATGCATATGTATTTCATGTTAGAAGTAGGTTTCGATAAATTTTTGAGTGATTGCATTATAAAAAAAATTTGTTGAGAATATCGCCTGTTGTGGTGTTGTTTCGGAAGCTACTCATTGCTGTGAAGTACATGAGCGGACCTCTGTGATGCATGAGTCGACCCCTGTTAATTCACTGGGTGTTGAATAGACCTAAGGATCGACTCCGTTACTGTGAGTCAACTCTTGGTAGTCTTGAGGGTCTACCCCTGTTTGTAATAGAGTCGATCTTAAAATGATGTGAGTCGACTCTTTTTGGAACAAAATAGTTTCTTTTAAGGAAGAGTTGACCCCTGAGTTGATAGAGTCACTTGGCCTCTTCCCTAGAATCTCAAAGCCTTGAGGGGATTTCTTAGACTGATAGGGTATTATAGAAAGTTTGTCAGAAATTACGCCTATATCAATCAACCCTTGACTAGGCTCCTCAAGAAGGACATCTTCAACTGGGATGAGCCTGCTACCATGACCTTTGATGCCCTAAAAAAGGCTATGAGTACGACACCAGTGCTAGCCCTCCCCAATTTTCACGAAATCTTCATTATGGACACAAATGCTTTAGGAGGAGGTGTTAGGGCAATCCTATCCCAAGGTGGCCACCCATTGGCCTACTTCAACAAGGTCCTATCTGATCATAAGAAGGGTCTTTCAACATATGAGAATGGAGCTTTTGGCCATCATGATGGCCATTAGTAAGTGAAGGCCTTATCTCTTGGGCTGACATTTTGGGGTTCAGACTGGCCACAAGAGTTTAAATTTCATGCTAGAGTAGATGATCTCTACACCCATACATGATGGCCAAAAACTCAAATAGATTTCTAAATTATTGGGTTATGATTTTGAGATACAGTACCAGAAAGGCATGGAAAATCGAGTCGCATATGCTTGTCTCGTAGAGATGAATCTGGACTAGAAATATATATGGTCACTCTGGTCAAATTTTTCTTTTTTGGAGGACTTGATCCACGAGTACTCTAAGGACAAAGAATTGTCGGCACTCAGAGACCAGCTCAGAGTCCAGTCACAGGCCAATTATAAGGTCAACGAAGGTATTATACTAGATAAAGGCCAGATACTTCTATGTAATTTGTCCATACTGATTCTCTGACTTCTGGAGCATTTTAACAACCCCTTAACTGCTGGAGATGAAGGGTTCAAAAAGACTTATTTTTGGATTAGTAGACACTGATCCAACATTAAGAGGCGAATGAGGGAGTTTGTCTACTAATGTGACACTTGTCAACAGGTCAAATATGAAACAATCTCACCAATAGGATTATTACAACCCCTTCTGATTCCCATGTAGGTATGGAAAGAAATATCCATGAATTTCATTGATGGACTCCGTCCAACCAATAAACACTATGATTATGATGATAGTGGATCGACTCACAGAGTACAATCATTTTATAGTCTTGACTCAACCCTACAAGGCACAAACCGTGGCAAATGCCTTCGTACAACAAATATTCAAACTCCATGGAATGCCTCGGGTTACTGTTAGCGACCAAGACTTAGTGTTCTTGAGTACCTGCTAGACAAAGTTTTTTAAACTCTACGGCATCAAACTAGCTATGAGCACCTCCTACCATCCACAAACGGATGAAAAAGCAGAGGTCTTGAATAGATGTTTGGAGACATACATGCAGGCCTTTATAGGTGATAGACCCAGATAGTGGGTCTAAATTCTATGCTGAGAAAAGTGGTCATACAACATAGTTCTACACTCATCAATCAAAATTACCCCATTTGAATCCCTGTATGGACGGCATCCCCCATCCATAGTTTGGTATGCAGATGAAACTTTTAGAGTAGAGTTGGTTAAATTCGTTCTCCTAGAACGAGATTAGCTCATCAAGAGATTGTATCTGCAACTATAAACTGTTGAACATCGAATGAAACAACAACAAGACAAGAAAAGGCAAGACAAGGACTTTCAAGTAGAAGACTGGGTTCTACATAAATCCCCTCCTCACAGACAACTATCCCTGAGAAAGTCCAGGGTTCACAAACCTGCCCCAAGATTCTATGGACCATATCCAATTCTATAACGGATCGAGGAGGTTGCATACAAACTATAGCTCCCACCTGAGGCACAAATGCATCCAGTGTTCCATATTTCCCACCTCAAACCATAAATGGGAAACCCTGTAGAGGAGACAACTATCTTGCTAGATATGGAGAAGTTGGTCTATCCCATCCCTACATGAGTTCTAGAGAAAAGATGGTGTTGTATCAACGAAAGGATCACTACTGAGGTCCTGGTTTAGTGGAGTGACTTTGAGCTTGTAAAGGCCACCTGAGCGACTGAGGATCAACTGCTGGAGCGTTATCCATAGTTTTAGCCTTGAGGACAAGGCTGATTTGAAGAGGGTGGGATTGATAGCATCCCGACTCAGTTAGCTTAAGTAGGTTGTATCTTGACATCCCTATTAGATGAATGGGTCTGCAAATCCATATGGGTAAGTGAGAATTGGGTTAGGATAAGTAGTAGTACAATCATATGCAAATAAAAGAACGAAGACATGCTATTCAAAGAATGTGTAGGGACAGACAGTCTTAGATGCAATATCAGGTTTCTCAAGGGACATATCTATCTATTTATGGGATTAGCACCACCTAAGGGGCAAAATGAGAAGAATATGAAGGAAAATCCCCCTTTGATAGGGACGTCAAACTTGATTTTCTCCTTCTTGGGTTGTTTTCCTTTTTACTTTATTTTCTACTTTCATGTTGTTTTTCCCATTTAAGTATGGTGTTAAGTTGTTATTTAAGAGATAATCAGTAAATTATCTTTTGGCTTACCTTTTGTTGAGTTTGATCTCCTTCCGTAGAAGAAAACTTGGCTTCTTAGGACTCTTCCTAAGGATAACCCCCAACCCTCTCTCTCTAGTACACAAACCCTCTCCCCTCCATTATTGTCCCTTCAATTAGGCCTCAGATTCTCATGTGCAGTCCCAACCAACATAACCATTTTTCAATTCTGCCAAGGCTCAAAATCCAAATATAGTCGTCAGCAGTTTAGTTGGTTTTTTTTATATGAAAAAAAAAACAAAAAAAAAACTGCTTTTTCCTAATTCCTACTAATAATTGTCTTAAGGACATGTTTAACTGTGAGAATAAAGTTATCACTAAGAACAACTTAATCTGGTGGAAAAAGTCGCTGGGTCCTTGAAATATGGGAAGAAAAACCTCCCACCAATTAAAAAAGCAAATAGGTTTTCCTTCCTTATTTGATAGCGTGTGTGAGCCCACAAAAACTGAAAGCTTCCCCTTTGAGAAGAAACTTTCAGTGGCATCAAACACCCTCTAAAAGTTGACCGAGAAATTAAAAGTCCCAGACTCACTACCAATGGAATTACCAAGTCTATTTTTCGGGTGGATTTCAATTCCACAAACCCATGGACAAAAACACAATATTATTGGAATGGAAGGCCCCACTACTTAGATTGGTCAAACATTAAGAGGGCAGTGAGGGAGTTTGTCCACTAATGTGACACTTGTCAGTGGGTCAAATATGAGACAGTCTCACCAATAGGATTATTACAACCCCTTCCGATTCCCATGTAGGTATGAGAAGAAATATCAATGAATTTCATGGATGAACTCCCTCCAGCCAATGGACACTATGATTTTGATGATAGTGGACTGACTCACAAAGTACAATCATTTTATAGTCTTGGCTCAACCCTACATGGCCCAAATCGTGGCAAATGCCTTCACACAACAAATATTCAAACTCCATGGAATAGCTCGAGTCACTATTAGCGACCAAGACTCAGTGTTCTTGAGTACCTACTGGACAAAGTTTTTTAAACTCCAGGGTATCCAATTAGCCATGAGCACCTCCTACCATCCACAGACAGATGGACAAACAGAGGTCTTGAATAGATGTTTGAAGACATACATGTAGACATTTATAGGTGATAGACCCATATAGTGTGTCTGAATTCTACCCTAGGCAGAGTGGTCATACAACATAGGTCTACACTCATCAATCAAAATTACCCCATTTGAAGCCCTGAATGGACGACATCTCCCATCCATAGTCTAGTATTCAGACAAAACTGCTAGGACATTGGTTAAATTCGTTCTACTAGAACAAGATCAGCTCTTCAAGAGATTGCGCCTGCAACTATAAACTGTTGAACATCGAATAAAACAAAAACAAGACAAGAAAAGGCGAGACATGGAGTTCCAATTAAGAGACTGGGTTCTACTTAAATCCCCAGGGATCACAAACCTGCCCCAAGATTCTGTGGACCATATCCAATTCTATAACGAATCGAGGAAGTTGCATACAAACTATAGCTCCCACCTGAGGCACAGATACATCCAGTGTTTCATATTTCTCACCTCAAACCATATGTAGGAAACCCTCTAGAGGAGACAACTACCTTGACAAATATGAAGAACTTGGTCTAGCCCAGCCCTACATGAGTTCTAGAGAAAAGATAGTGTCGTATCAACAGAAGGATCACTACTGAAGTCTTGGTTCAATGGAGTGAGTTCGAGTTCGTAAAGGTCACCTGGGAGATTGAGGATCAACTTCTGAAATGTTATCCAAAGTTTTAGCCTTGAGGACAAAGCTGATTTGAAGAGGGTAGGATTGATAGCATCCCGACCCCGTTAGCTTAAGTAGGTTGTATCTTGACATCCCTATTAGATGAATGGGTTTGCAGATCCATATGGGTGTAAGTGAGAATATTGGGTTAGGATAAGGGGTAGTACATATGGAGGAAAAAAACCCTTTGATAGGGACATCCAAATGATTTTCTCCTCCTTGGGTTGTTTTCCTTTTTACTTTATTTTCTACTTTCATATTGTTTTTTCTATTTAGGTATGGTGTTAAGTTGTTATTTAAGAGCTAATTAGTAAATTATCTTTTGACTTACCTTTTGGTGAGGTTGATCTCCTTCCTTGGAAGAAAACTTGGTTTCTTAGGACTCTTCCTAAGGATAACCCGCAACCCTCTCTCTCTCTGGTACACAAACCCTCTCCCCTCCATTGTTGTCCCTTCAATCAGGCCTCCGATTCCCATGTGCAGTCCCAACCAACATAACAGTTTTTCATTTCTGCCAAGGCTCAAAATCCAAACATAGCCGTCAGCAGTTTAGTTGGTTTTTTTGTATGTGAAAAAAAACAAAAAAAAAACTGCCTTTTCCTAATTCTTACTAATAATTGTCTTAAGGACATGTTTAACTGTGAGGATAAAGTAATCACTAAGGACAACTTAATCTGGTGGAAAAAGTCACTGGGTCCTTGAAAAATGGGAAGAAAAACCTCCCACCAATTCAAAAAAGCAAACAGGTTTTCCTTCCCTATTTGATAGCGTGTGTGAGCCCACAAAAACTGAAAGCTTCCCCTTTGAGAAGAAACTTTCAGCAGCATCAAACACCCTCTAAAAGTTAACCGGGAAATTAAAAGTCCCAGGCTCACTACCAATGGAATTACCAAGTCTATCTTTCGGGTGGCTTTCAATTCCACGAACCCATGGACAAAAATGCAATATTATTGGAACGGAAGGCCCCACTACTTAGACTGTTTTTTTTTTTGTATGAACCAAGCATGCCTTTAATCCTGTTCCAAAGGTTAGAAGTACAAACTTGTACTGTATGCTCCAGGGATAGTAAAGTTTTAGGTATGGTTGTCAAGCTAATATGTGGGTGCGAGAACCCAAGAAGGAGGTACTCAACAAACGTCCTTATGTGTGAAGCAATGGAAATTAAAGCGAGTCTAGAGTACATTAAAAAGTAATCAATTTTTTATGTGTTCTGAGTCTGCTGGTGAGACCAGAATAGGAAGAAAAGAACTAGTAAGTATACACCTGAACACAACCAAGCTTGGTATATAGAAGAGACTTTATGGATATTGGGCTGAGAGACAGAGAGACGTGCATGAAATTATACATCAAATCAGTGGTGGTCGCTTCTTCACCCTTTACAGGAAATCTACGTTTTTTTATTGATGATGATGATGATGGAATCCTCATCTAGAACCGAGTCATTTAGTGGGCCTACATCCTTGGTTGAGGACACGATTTTAAAGGTAAAACGTCCTGAAAATCGAGTTTATAAGATTTTAAAAGGTTTTTCTACCTGTTTTAAGCTTATCAACTCGCCTTGGTGAAGAAGCTGGTTATACTCTTGGGTGGGCAGGGGGGAACCTCAAGGGTTTGACCAACCGGAGGCCAGTTACTGTGCAGTAGGTGATGGAGGGGGGTTTCCCATGAACTATCCAAGAAAATAAAATAAAAAACTCACCTTGGTGAAGCTTGAGATTTCAACATGTTCTGCCTGTGGTAGACGTTTCCACTGTCAAAGGTATAGGTTTGGCACTTCGGGTTGGCCTGGAGATGGTCCAGGATATTGGACAAAAAAAAAGAAAGAAAGAGGGGACAATTAATTAGGACCCACCAATGTCAGTCCAATCCAGGCCTTGATTGCCTTAGCTAATGGATAGGGATGGCTTAACTGATCATCCTCCCATCCACATCAACTAAAGGATTGATGATTACTTCAGTAGATGGACTTGACCTCGGTTCTTATACCTCAGTGTGACTGAATCTAGATCTGATCCAAATGTCATTGAATCTGACTCAATTGCCATTTGGATCAGACTAGCCCCGATCCCAAAAGCTAAAATAGACTTCCGATGTTAAGAGTTCAGATTCAAATCGGATGTGGCCAATACCATATTCGTCTAATCAGGCTAATTAAACAGATTCAAATTCGGACTCATAACTGGATGGTGAATCTCATGCCACATCCTCTTTTTTACATGTAAGCTGATTCCGATATTCGTCGAATTAAAAAAAAAAAAACTCTCGAATACTTTGGTTTACCGGATAAAATCTGATTCATTGACATATAAATGGACCCTACTAACTGTATTATTATTGTCCATGGTTAGGGGAAGCTTCTTGCTATATAGGGTTTGTTTCGAAAGTAGAAAATTCCTCGCTTTCTCGAAAGAAGAGAAAACTTTAGGAAACCGGCTTTCAAATTATGGAAAACTCAATTTCCTTAAGTGAAAAGTCTGTTTGGTTTTTTGAAATTTATTTTCTTTAGCTTCCTTGACGTTTCACTCTTCCTTCTTGTCACTTTCCACTTGCTTTCCTCTAACTTTCTATGTTTGTCATATTAAAAAACAATATAGTTTTATAACAAATTTACAAGTTGGTTTTGCATGATTTTTATATTTCTATTCATGTCATTTTTATTTGCTTTTGCTTGCTTTCTATGTGTTTTCCTTCTAATTTTCATGCACTTGAATAATCGCTTCACAACTGTAACCTGTTTCCCGTTTCATACAAATTTTTTGGCATATCACTTCTTGTATCCATTGCGTTTCCTGGTAACTATGGCATTGTCAGCACAAGATTGGAAAGGGCTACAAACGATAAGGATGGGCCCTTGTTCATCTTGGCCTAATTTGGTCCGAATCCGTTTGAGGACTCATGGGCTTCCATCAACCAAGAAAATGACATGCTCATGAAAGTCTAAACCCAAACAGTGTAAAGATAAAATGTTGGTCAAAATAAGAAGCTTTCCCATAATTCTTTGAGCCAAAAAATAAAATAGAAAAATAGAGGGGAGGGTTTGGCAATTTGGGGTATCGGGTCTTAATCTCATTCCAGCCAAGCAATTGCAACCACTCTGGAGGGGCCATTTAGATGACAGGGACCAAAATCTGGGTTTTAACCAACTCAGGTTTTGCTTTAATCCAGGTTTTTGGTAAAGCTAGTTTGTCAAAAACCAATTCTGTTGGACTGTTTGAGTGGCCAAAAACCTGGTTTTTAAGCTTTTGGTCACAGAAAACCCAAAAAAACAAAGAAAAAATAGCTTGCCATTTCACGGCCAACCACCGGTCGGAAAATGGCTGGCTGGTGTCTCCCTTGCTGGGCAAGACTGGCCAGACCATTTTCCTGCAGGTGGCTGGCCGAAAAATGGTAGGCCATCAATTAACTATATGGAAAAACCCCAAAAAAGAGGGAATGGATGGCCAGCCATTTTCTGGCCAATGGCTGGTTGGAAAAATGGTTCGCCATGTCAAAAACATTTAAAAAATAAAAAAATTATGGTTGGCCAAAAATTGGCCGGCCAGCGACCACCAATGGAGAAAACGAATCCAAAGAAACATATTTTTCGGGGGTGGTACTAGTCCGACTACTTTCTTGTTGGTGGCCGGCCAGAAAATGGCCGGACTCATATGAGGTGTATAGGGAGGTGAGGGAAGGGGAGAGAGAAAGAGAGAGAGTTGAAAGTTGAGAGGAGGGGGAGCCCCATAAACCACGTTGCAAACAGAGCTGCAAACAGATCGGATATATTAAGATATCGGATCCGAGTTCGACATGTTTTTTTTTTTCGGACATGGACCCTTTAAGTAAAATCTGAATGTAGATTTGGATCGGATTTGGATCTAATCAATAATATCACTTTCGGATTCGGGTTAGTTTTGGATCAACATTTTAATTCAGATTTGTAGGTGATCCGAACAAAAATCTGTCCCGAAAGCAGTTTTTACATGTAAGTAGCATGTTTTATTCTATTTTTTCAGATTCAGTACTACCACATGCATTTCATATATTCGATTCAATCTAACCTCTTTGGATCTTATTCAGATATACTGTTTGCATTTCGGATTCGGAATCCGCCTGAATCCTATCAACACCCCAAGTAGCAAACTTAGGGGGGTGCTTTTTTCAGGTACCCAAGTTTTAACCAGGTTTTGGTGTGTCACCAACACACCATCATCATCAAACAACGGACACGAACATAATGGGTGTTCTATTCGTTTTGTTTGTTAATTTCGTCCAATCCTGAACAAGCCATCAAACAAGCCCATAGTACTTTTAAGAGTTATTGAATAGGGTGGTTCTGATCCGGGTCTCTCTCCAACCAAAGATTCACATGTTTTGTCTGTAAGTTTTCTGAGATTAGACATGACTTTAAGCTGCACAATCCCTTCATTTTGAAACATATAGGGATCATAAGTTAGTGGATCCTACTCAATTCGGATAGGATCCCTGTGTGGGTGTGGATCCGGATCAACCTGGATCCAACCAAAGGCTGCGTCCTCCACTTGCATGGTTGTGAAAACCGAACAGGATCCAATTATAGAGGGCATGCTGGTCATTATGATGCACCTTGGGAGAGAATATCAGGGTTAATTACGTTTGACAGTTTGCCATAAACAAATACAGTAAGAATCCGTTGCAGAAATTCAAAGAGGCAAGGAAGGACTTGTAAACATTAAAACCGACCAGCGTTTTTTACTAGTTTTTCCTTTTCCTTTTCAGTCTTTAACCTTTTGGGAAATTTTCAAAATGGGGACTAACGTTTTGGTATAATTAAAAAATGCACATAGCTTTTAGAAATTTGCAAAAAGGGTCAACAACTTTGTTATATGAATCAAAAACAAAATTTTTTGAAATTAAACACAGTTGCTGCTACCCTATCTTGGGTTGGCAGAAAAATCTTACCGTTTTATCTTCAGGAATAAAAATATACAAAAATAAGGTGATCTTTTATTTGCCCCTCTATATTTTATTTTATTGCCTTCCATAAATGAGTTCATCTTTAAAAGAGAGACTTGAAGTAGAGAGAGAGAGAGAGAGAGAGAGAGAGAGCAATGAATATCAATTTTTAATTTTGCTGAAAACTAAGCGCCAATCAGGAAAAACAAATTACGCCCTATTGCACTTCTCTTATGTGAGTAGGCGACCACCCGCGACCACCTACCACATGCTTGCGTCATCATCATCGACAACATCATCTCTTCCACGGTTCCACCCATTATTTTTTTTGTATCACTACTTTATTCGTATCGTCTCTCTCTCTCTCTCTCTCTCTCTCTCTCTCTCTCTCTCTCTACAGTATTTCATCCTCGTCGCACCATGAGAGAGAAAACATTAAAAAAAACACCACCCACCAAAAAAAATCAGATGAGACTCTCAGGATTACTTGACCGACCTTCTCCCATTTGAACCATCCAAATTCTGAAACTTTCAAACCCCACAAAAGAAAACACTGAGAAAAAAAAAAAAAAAAAAACACTGAGCATTTGCAGTTACTGTCTTTTCCACTGAACTCCTTCCTCCACAATCAATCCCCACTTGAGAGAGAGAGAGAGAGATCTTTGTGTTTCCCATAGAAACCATCATCGATGAAGCTGTCGTCGAAGCCGATCCAGAGCCCCAGTCGGACGGAGAATAAGTACCCGCCGACGCCGTTGCTGATCAGGAGGCTGAGGCTGCATGGTGGCAGCCGAAGGGCTCGGTCCAGGCCCACCTTCTCCCTCCTCAGGAGGAGGGCCCCCAATTACGAGGCCACCACCACGCAGGAGCCCTCCTCCCCCAAGGTCACCTGCATCGGCCAGGTTCGCGTCAGGAAGAAGAAACCCTCCTCCTGCTCCTCCTCCGCCGCAGCCACCGCCACCACCACCCGCGGGAAGTTCCCGGTCTTCTGCCGCTGTTTCGCCGGAAGACCCACCGGAAAGTCAAATCCCGGGGTCCACGGGACCGTATGGCGCAGGTTCATGACGGCCATCCACGACGCCTCGCATAAACAGGCGAGAGAGGAGGACGACGACGAGAGGGAGAGGGTCGGCGCGGTCGTCCCCACAGAGAATGATGAATTAAAGACGAGAGAAGCGAAGGAGGATGGAGAAAGAAGTGGTGGAGGAGGAGAGGCGAGGGAGGTGGAGCCACCGAAGAACGCGCTGCTGCTGATGAGGTGCCGATCGGCGCCGTTGAGAGACTCGTCTCCGGCAAACCGCTTGTGGGAGTCTCCCGTCGTTAACCCGAAAGGCGAACAAGTGCAGAACGAGAAGGCGGGAATGAAGGGTGGTGGTGAGAGTGAGGAGAGGGAGAAAGAAAAAGGTGGGCTCGGCCGACGACCACCGCCGCCGATATTGGATGTGGGGAGGGCATCGACGGACGGCAGAAGGAAGCAAAGGGAGGGAGAGACGAACGAGGGCATTTCGGGGATGGGGAAAGATGGGGAGCGTGCGGTGTTGACGCGGTGTAAGTCGGAGCCCAGACTGCCCAGCGTGGGGCTCTCCCCCGAGGCCTACTTTTGGAAGAGCAGGATGGGCTTTTGACGTCAGAGACCTCTCAAGTAGTCAATTGTTCTTCACGTATATTAATTGCGGAGTTATAGCCATTAATAATGAGATTTTTTTTTTGGTTAATCTTGGTTTTCGTTTTGTTGACTGTTTCTTTTTGTTTTACTTGAATGCCTGTGTGTGCACTTCGAGAGACTCTCAAGGTAAAGAACAACAATCAAAAAGTGGCTCGGCAATCCTAGATACATGGGTGACAGTAAAAAAAAATGATACTTTTTGGGGTTGTTTTAACATAGACTTCGGTCCGGGTCCGGGGTCAATGCTTGAAGTGGATTACGGATTGGGACGACCTAAAGAGGGCTTGTCTGTGACCCGGACTATGGTGGTTTTCGTCGACTAAGTCGGGTTGTTGTTTTGGTGGCAGTGCTGCTACTGATGCGCTTTCACCCAAATGGCATGGACGTGCCGTGTTTGTTAGGTACTTGTCCTCGTCGAATGAACTTGGATGCATGTATTAGTAGTGGGTTGAATTGAAACACCGGCGCGTTAACGAACTTGATTAGATTCTACATGATCTGGAGCCACGGTCTCAAAGGTTTTTACATCAATCCTAGCCCCACGCCTTTGAAAGCACTTGACCTGGAGTTGAAGCATGGATCGGTTCCATTGACACTGATATACCACCAGCCCAAATCTTCCACCGTGATCGGCCAAAGCCCAGCTAACTGACCAGTCTGCTGTTTCAGTTTGATTTGTAGAGCTTCGGATTCTGTGCCATTAACGACGGTAATACTTCGGAGCAGCACGAATCAGATAGGTTGGACGAATCATGGATTTGGCTTGCGTTTATGCATAGCAAGCATTCCGTCAAAATCAACTTTTGCTACCTGAACTCACGCTCTTTGACAGACCATCGCGAGCCTGATGGACGATCAGCACGCAAAAAACACAAAAATTGTGAAAAAAAAACATGAAAAAGTGCAAAAAACAACCCTTTAACGCCGCTTTCAAAGTGCTGCTAAAAGTGCTTTTTCCACGTTTATGCCCAAAAAGCGCTGAGCATCCATCACGCATGCACGATGAACGCTCAGCACGCGTGCATTTCGTTTAAGCAACTATGGATTAAACAACTACCACTTTTCTTTTATCTATCTATATATATATAGTAGTTTGTACATACAATACAATCTGTTAGAAAACATCATTTATTTCAACTTTTTTGCAAATTTTTTTTGTGGACCTGACCTTACATATATGATCTACATAGTTTAATTAGTAGGAAATAGATTTTCAAGCATGTATTTGTAAAATGTAAGCATGTTTTTCAAGGGCTTAAAAAATTAACAGCCCACTTGAAAATTTCAAGAATAAAAAACTTATTATTTTTACATTGTTTTTCCTAGAAAACAAAACATGTTAAACACATCTAACAGGTCGGATTGAGTGGATATGATTTTTCAACTAGATCATACATACTATCGACAGTAACAAATATTTATCACACACTAATGAAGTTGTGATGTAGTTGGTTTGTTTAGTAGAAAACGACTTTTGAATAATGTATTGTGTCACATAAGTAGGTTTTCTAAGACTTAAAAAACAATGGCCTACATATTCGTGTGCCAGAAAACCACGATCAAAGGTCTGATCCTTAAACACTATGTTGAGCACATCTATATGGTCAGATTGAGTCAATACTATAGAATTTTCATCTTAATAATTTTGTACATTAACTAGCATTATATATATATATATATATATATATATATATATATATATATATATATATATATAGAGAGAGAGAGAGAGAGAGAGAGAGAGAGAGAGAGAGAGAGAGAGAGATGGGGTTACTCAAACATGTGCACCAAAAATGCGTGAACTTTCATGTGTGCCTAGATTTCGGTGATTTTTTTTTTAATATGATTATACTGATGTGATCTATATTCTTGGTCTTATAGGGACCAAATCTTGCTTCGTTTGATTACATTTTAAGTTTTTTTTTTTGGACTAAAAAATCAATGGTTACAATTTTTCTTAAGTATTCAAGCTTCAAACAATCATCTTTTTTCATTAAAAAAAGCACAATCCAAGTATTGATTCTTAGCAAATGGACCATGCCAAACACATCTCTAGAGCTGCATTTGTGAAAAAAATCTGCAAATGCTCTATTCACATGAAAGTTCACATATTTTTGGATCCCATATCCCAATAACCCTATATGTGGAGGAAATATGTTTTCTACAGTCAATTGTAAGGTGATATCAATCACTCATCTTTTCTCTTAAGTCCTTTTTCCTCTTTGTTGGAGGGTATTTTGGTTATTTGAGGTATATTCACAATAAGAAGAAAATGTGAGACGTCCTTATGCTTAATGGTAGCCTTTTCTCATTGCAGAAGTTGAGAAGGGGATTTGCTTTCGAAAGCTTTTCACATCCATACCCTAGGGCTCTAAGGTGTTTTCCATTACAAATCTCACCAGATTACATATATGGAGGTGAGAATACATTGTGGCTGTCTCTTTTGGTAGGGTTGTTGCTTGTAGAGTGTTGGGTGTTCATCAGATTGGGGAGGTAAGGTTGTTCATCTCTAATCTTGTACTCCTCTTATGACCTCTTTATTGATAGTGGAATCTTGCTTGCTCTTAGTGAGTGAATCATGCAAATCTTGGTGTTAGTTTGTATCCTCTTGTTTATTTATTTTTTTATTGCTTTTGTATGCATGTATTTTCAGAAGCTTTTATGGGTTGTTGATCATGCATATATTTTGCATTTTATACATATATTTTTATGCATGATTCATAAAAAATTTGCATTAAAAACCCAGTCAGTATTTCCGAGAAACTGCATTTAAATTGAAAATAAAGAAAAAATCGCGTTTGTAAATCTTTTCCTGCATTTTTCAGAGTTTTAGTTAGTTTAGAATTTTCTAATTTGTAGCTTAGTTAGATGAGGAGTGTTATTTACTAATTTTAATTAGTTTAGAAGTTTTCCTTTTTGAAAAAAAAACATGTTTTTAGAAGAAGACCCTTTTTGGAATTTTTAAAAACTATTCAGACTTTCTCAAAAAATCATGTAACCTAGAATTTTAGTATAAATAATACTTTTTCAGTTGCAGCCCAAGTATTCTCTCTTGGAAAACGCAGACCTTTGTCTCCCTCCCCCTCTTCTCTTCTTCTCCCATTTCACTCTTGGTCGGTTCTTTCTTTTCTTCTTGTTTCGTCTTGCTTCTAATCCCTGCTATTGTTTGCTTCTCCTTGTCCTCATCACCAGAGGTACGTGCAGCCCAGAGAAAAGTTCATGTATTTTTCTTAACCCCTCCATCGAAAGCGGATCGTACGGTTTGCTTCCCCCCCCCCCCCCCCCATCGAAAGCGGATCGTACGATTTGCTTCTCCCTCCCCCCCACCACCACCACATCACTTTATTTGCTTCATAGGTAGTTTCAACTTATTGCATGCATCATAGTCGAGTTCTTTTTAGTTTAATATATTATTTAGCGTAAATCATTTTCAAATGAATACATGTTGATTGATCATGATCTGATATGGCCCTTTGCTCTGCCCTCCTACTGTATAGAAAAATCAGTAAAAGCTAGAGAGTGAAAATTGAACCATAGATGTCAGAAGAAGGAAGGATTCTCAAAGCCATAGAAATAAAAGAAAGAAGAAACGAAGAAAGGGGAATTCAGAAATGGACTCACCGACGAACCATCACAGACGGCGAAAACTCTAGCAGTGGTTGGTTTGCGACTCCCGATGGTTGGCGCTCGAACAGGATGAAGGAGAAAATGAAGGGGAGAAGAAGAAAGGAGGGAGAAAAGAGGGAAGAAGGGGAAGATGGCATCAGAGGGAAGAGGTCGGGGACGACCCATAATGGTGGTGCCCTTCGGCTGGTAGGGGTGTCGGTGACGACACTGCTCCAACAAGGCTGCATACGGAGAAGGGGAGAAGGCATCACGGTGGGTCACGATGGTGGCGACAGAGATGGAGTGAGGGAAGAGGGAGGATGGTGTCAGCCAATGGAGGTCGGCGACGGCGCAACTCCGACTTGTCTGTGGACAGGGAAGGGAAGAGGGAGGATGGTGTCAGCCAATGGAGGTCGGCGACGGCGCAACTCCGACTTGTCTGTGGACAGGGAAGGGAAGAGGGAAACCATAAACGCTCAAGCAGTTGCGTGGGAAAGGAAAAGATGAAACAAAAACGCGAATGGGGGTTTTTGTTAGGGCTTCTATTATGGGGGAGTCATCGGGTCTGGATCGGACCCGGTTTAGGTCTAGTTCAGGCTCAACTCGAGGGACCTAAATAACTAAATAATAAAAAAAGAAAAATGATTTATACAATACAAAGGGAAAAGAAAATCTACATAATGAAATAAATAAAGTACATAAAATAAAAATCACTAAAACCAAGACTACTTGGTGGTTCATAGTCTTAGACAAAATTTGGTTTTAAAACAATAATTTATTAAATTAAAATATTTTCGAAACTAATTTTTTATCTTGT